>NC_142481.1:2126212-2277727 GCF_049115385.1 Moschus berezovskii
CGACTCTTTGCGACCCCGTGGACTGCAGCACGCCAGTCCTTCACAATCTCCCGGAGTTTGCTCAGATTCATGTCCATTGAGTCGGTGATGCCATCCAACCATCTCATCCTCTGTTGCCCGCTGCTTTCAGTCTTTCCCAGCATCAGGATCTTGTTCAGTCAGCTGTAACTAATTAATTCCATCCCTGAACAGGTGATTGAGGCATTGAAAAAAGCCCCGTTACATGCAGTGCTCACTAAACAAAGTTGTATTTATTCATTTTGCCCACCCGGCACTGCTGCTTTTGGGATGGGATCTTAGTTCTCAAATCAGGGATTGAATCCGTGCATTCCACAGTGAAAGCCAGGAGTCCTAACCACTGGATCGCCAGGAAATTCCCACAAAGTTGTGTTTTGACAATGAGATCTTTCCTGGCGTTTCTTCCGGCACATATTCGAATATGGATGGCATTAGGTTCAAGATTATGGTCTCTTTAAGTATACTTTCTCCTCAGCTCTGCATTCATAGTGTTATGGGAGAGGGAAGTGTCCCATTCTCGGGCCGTCAGGAATTCTTAGGCTTGAGTGCCAAGTGAGGGCCCTTGGCTTCCTGCAGCAAAGAATTCAGAGCGAGCCAAAGACAAGCGAAAGCTTATAAGGATAAGGACATTTACTCGGGCACTAGCAGAAGAGGAAGTGTAGGATCGTGGGATGCGGTTTTGAGTTTTGATAGCTTAAGCAGGAGACAGGCTTCATCTGTGGAAATGCCTCATAAGCTCTGTTTAAATGAGGAGCAAAACACTAATCTCCAAAGGAGATTGGTGATCAGGCTTTTTTCTGGAGGAGAGCTGTATGCAAGGTGGTTTCATGGGTCTGAATTTATATGTGGTGCAAGCAGATTTGATTCTTTCCCCTCCGAATGTTGATAGCAAGTCATTTTTATTTTGCATAACAGACTCTTCTTCTCAAAGAGAAAACTGCTGTTTTTTTTTAGGGAAAGAAGCAGTATTTTCTCTACGTGTGCTGTTAAGATGACTCATATTATTCATGAAGTTGCTAACGTATATAAAAAGAAAAGTATAAAATATTTTAAGTCTTATACAGATATAAATATATATATACGTGCATACATACACACATACACCGTACATAAATTTTTTAACAATTTTTTGTTTCTTTTCTGTGTTTTAACCACATGAAATATTTACGCCTAAGGCTCTTTTGACCACAGCACTTTATTCCATTCATTCTGTGCTACTTTTACTCTCTTAATATTCTTATATGTTATCATTGCAATTGAAATGCAACTTACAAATAATAAAATACAGATTATTAACTATGCAGTTTTGCCATCCCTGATGGCTCAGACGGTAAAACATCTTCCTGCAATGTAGGAGACCCAGGTTCAACCCCTGGGTGGGGAGGACCCCCTGGAGAAGAAAATGGCAAGCCACTCCAGTACTCTTGCCCGGAAAATTCCATGGACTGAGGAGCCTGGTAGGCTACAGTCCATGGGGTCACAAAGAGTTGGACACGACTTCACTTTCACAGCCCAATAACCACCACTAAAATCAAGGTAGATTTCTGTCACTCCTGAAACTTCCTTCATGCCTGATTTCCTACCCTCACTTTCAGAGGAAACCACTTTGTTTTTGTGACAGTAGATTTGTTTTGCCTGCTTTTTAAATCTTTCTTTCATTTGACTTCATATAAATGGAACCAAGCAGTGCGTACATTTTTATGTGTCCAGCTTCAGTCATTCATGTTTCTCTAAGACTCACTGATGATGCCTACTAGTAATTTATTTTCTACTGAGTAGTATTCTGTTGTGTTAATATAATACAGTCAGTGTATCCATGTTCTTCTTGATAACATTTGGGATGTTTCTGGATTTGGGGGCTATTATGAATAAAACTATGAATACATTTATACACGTGTATTTGTAATACTTTAGAAGAGATAATAGTTATGGAAAAATACTGGGGTTTAAAGAGTATCATGAAAAGTCATTCATTAAAATAGTAGTTTATCTAATCTATGGTGAGATGTTTTCTGCTGGACAACATTAAGACTCAGTGCCTCTGGATTTTATTGGAGGTTAGTTGCGAGGTACCTTCTGCCTAGTATATGTGGTGGTGGAGGCTTAGTCGCTAAGTCGTGTCCGACTTTTATGACTCCAGGGACTGTAGCCTGCCAGGCTCCTTTGTCCATGAGATTTCCCAGACAAGAACACTGGAGTTGCCATGTCCTTCTCCAGAGGATCTTCCCAACCCAGGGATGGAACCTGTGTCTCTTCCATCTCCCGCATTGTAGGTAGATTCTTCACCGGTGAGCCACCAGGGAAGCCCCAACCTTGTATATGCCATATACTATATGCTTTTTAAATTTACACTCACAAATAGTATGTAGAAAAATGTCTGGCTTTCATAGGAACTTCAGTGGTTAGGACTGTGAGCTGTCACTGCTGAGGGCCTTGGTTTTAATCACTCGTCAGGGAACTAAGATCCCATAGGTGTGGTAAAACAAAATAAAAAAACTTACACGGATACCCTATAAAATCTGTCCTCTGCTAGCATTTGTTCAACTCTGGAAACTTTAGTTTTTCCTTTTTAGGAAGTGAAGTTCATCTAAAATTTGAAATTTTTATTAAAAATGTGAAGCGTTGAACCTTATTTTGAATGCCTTTTATGTGTGTTATTACATCCTTATTTTTAGTACTGTAGAATGCTTTTACAAAATTTTTAAGTGCTTATATTCTCTTTTGAAAGAAAAGACTTCAAGGTTAATAAAACCTGCTTCTCTGTTTAAATGTCAGTGAATTGTTTTCTTCTGTGTATTGGTGAGTTATGTTCAGTTGCTAGCTTCTCAATAGGTCTCTGATTCACTTATAGTTTTCTTGTCTATAAATGCATTTAAAGTAACTTTTTGAGTATGTTTATGGACACATGCCACAGGTTTTGTTTTTACTGCTCTCATTGACTTCATTCTTGTTGTTTCACTGAAGGAGAAGATACTAGGGAGTAACATAAATACTATTTTGTGAATGTCTAATTTATTACATTCTTATCTGAGCCACAGCCCTGTGTGATTTGTTTGAAACTTCTCCATACCTTCCTCACCTTGACAAATGTTTAACTCTTGTTTAAAATGCCTGGTGTTTTATTCAATGTGAATTTTCTGATGCATAATAAATGACAAATGGGGGTTTTTAAAAAATGTACAGTACGTTCTTCAAATAAGAATTAACTGACTAAGAGAGACTTATGATTAAAGAACTTCCCACTCACCTAACATTCACAGGATTATTTTCTCTTATGCTTTAAGTTAGGATTAATCAAAGGGTTTCCAAGATTTCTCCACTTCTTTGGTTGCTAGCCAGCATGAATTTTCCAGTTGCTAATGATTGATAGGTAGTGTCCAGAAGCTTTTCTACATTATCATATTAATAGGGTCTTTAATGATGAATGTGATGGTGATGAATCTGCTGATAAATCTAACATGAGTTGAACCAAAAAGCATTTCCACATTTGACAAGGTTAGGAACGAGACAGGAGAAGGCTTTACTTCTCTGATTTATAGGGATTGTCTATGGCATGAATTCCTTAAAGTTGAGAAGATGAGTGCCTGAAGTCCTTCCCACATTTCTTTCATATATTGGGAATGGATTTTCTTGTGTTGAGTAGGCTGTGAGCATTAATGGCTTTCCCACATCCCTTGCATTCATAAGGCCTCTCACCAGTGTGAATTATCTGATGTAGTTTAAGCTGTGAGCCCTGCCTAAAGGCCTTCCCACATTCATTACATATTTAGGGTTTCTCACCAGTTTGAATCTTCTGATGTTGAGGAAGATGGGAACGATGGCCAAAGGCCTTTCCGTATTCATTACATTTATGGCTTCTCACCACGGTGGATTCTTTGGTGTTCATTGAGTTGTGTGGTACTTCTAAAAGCCTTTCCACATTCCTTACAGACATAGGGCTTTTCTCCAGTATGAATTCTCTGATGTTTAATAGTCAACGATAAGTAACTAAAAGCTTTTCTGTATTCAGTACATTGATAATGTTTTTCAGCAATATGAGTTCTATGATGCACACTGAGTTGTGAGCGCCGAACAGAGGTTTTCCCACACCGTCAGGTTCATAGCGTTTCTCACCGGTATGAAAGCTCTGCTGTCTTGTAAAGAGTGAAATGGAGCCAAAGGCCTTCCCGCATTCTTCACTTTCATAGGACTGTTCCCCACCCTGAGTTCTCTGATGCTGAGGAGGATTGGGACCGTGATGGAAAGCCTTCCCACACTGCTGACGTTCATAAGATTTCTCACCAGTATGAATTTTCTGATGACTAAGGAGCGATTTCTTCTGCCCAGAACCTTTTCTACATTCATTACACACATAGGGTGTACTTCCAGGTGGAACTCAATGAAGCAGGTTATAGGATGTTTGCTGTCTCAAAGTGTGTATTTCTTCATGGCTGATTATGACTTGATTGGAACCTCCTTTCTCATTTCCGTGATAGATCTCAAATGTGCCTTTACATTCCCAGTCATCTTGGAAACTGGAATTCTCAGGATCGTTTTTTGTAAAATTTTCTGTTTTCTCCCACTTGGACACCTGATCTGAAAGATAATGAAAAAGCAGAGATGCTTGTTTTAGTCCAAGGTCAGTTAGAGCTTCTTTAGTAGAAATAGTTTGAAACTGAAAATAATGCTTATGAAGAAAGCACACTCCCAAACAGGTATCCAGGAATTCCTGTTCTCCAAAACCCCCAGAGTACCTGCTTCAGCAGGAAGGATCCTGCCATCAGTGATTCATGTCTGAAATACTCATAGGGATAGTAGGTGGGCTACTATCAAAAGGCGGTGATAGTGACGGTAGGCCGGCCTTTTCTCTGGAATTCGGTGTCTAGGCATTTCTGGCAGCAGTGGTGGTGGTTTCCTCGTCTTAGTTTTTGAGCCCAGGTCACGGCTGAGGCAGTGTGTACTCGGAGGCGTGTCTTTGCTTTAGTGTAGCTGAGGAGGCACCGCTTCTGGTGACTCGCTGTTGCCACATTAGAGGAGGCGTTTCTGGAGACCTGCCTTAGAGCCAGCTCCCGTAATCCTTCTAACAGCTTTATAAGCTTATAAAGATTAAATATAATCTTAATACTGACCTTAAGAAATTGGAAAAAAAAACCACCCAGGATTTCAGGAGAAGATAAATCAGGTTATTAGGAGCAACCCTTTCACTAAAAATGTGTTTTAAAAATAAAACTTACACCAAAAAATCTCTGTCAAAGGTTTTGGGAAAAAATAAATAGCCCAGAATTAACAGGCAAAAGTTTAAGGAAACTTGAGCTCCAAGGCTCAAAGAGTAGTGAAGCTAGTTTGCCCTGAGTGCCAGCCCTAACTTTGTTCAGATGATCTCGTGTGTATATGCATGTGTCTTTTTTTCCCAAAAAAGTCACCTGGTGTCTCGGTGCATTTGGGCTGCTAGAACAAATATTAATGCCACAGACTGGGTTGCTTATAATACCGTTCTGGAAGCTGGGGAGAATTCTGAGGTCAAGGTGCTGACACTCAAGTGTCCAGGAAATAAATTCTTACACTGAGCCACCATATTTTGTAGTCTGATAACAGCAGCTTAGCTTCAGCCCTAAGACAAAGCCAGTCTAAAATCATATGTGAAAGGAGCCTCATTTTCTCTGTAAACCTTTTGAGAAAAAAGTTTAGAAGGAAAAACTCTGGAAGCCAACCAGGTGAGCTCCTCCACCCCCACCCCCAGTGACTCACCTCTTAGTCCGCTGTCTCTACACCACCAACAGTTATTCCCTTTTGTGCAACAATCAATCATACTTTGACTTAGAATTGCTAAATTTTCCATGTGAAAAATAAACGGAACCTAGTCATGTAATTTCTATCCAAATGCCCAGTCCCTTGAGGGGACATTGACAGAGGAGGGTAAAGAGCATGGCTAGACAAATCAGGAAGGTGATGTTTCAGAAGTAACTCAGACCTGTTTCCAGCTTTACACGGCTCAAACTGTTGCTTCCGAAATCCCGTCAAACTCTTTAGCGGTTCCCTGGAAAGTCAAGTTGGTAGAATCATGATGCTTAGATGATAGGTAATGAGTTCTGAGAGTAAGATATTAACCAACAGCTGAGACGCCTGTCCTCCAATTTGCACACATCCCTCCCGGTGGATACGTGTGGGAGGAGGAGGAGGGAGTTAACCACCCATCCATACTTGGCTCCAGTGGACTTGTGGCTGCATCTCTGGGGCTATCCTGGTATGAAAAACTACCGTGTTTAGACTTTGAGAGCTGACCACATGACCACATGACCCTGAGGGGAAGGTTAGATTTGCTACATAAAGGGAAAGGGCACTATAAAAAAAATGGCTCAGAGTTAATGGAGTTAAATTATGTAAAGCACTTATTATGTTATAGTGCCATATATATATAAAACATACACTACTGTGTTACAATGCTATACACACACACATCTTCCTCAATTTAATATGGGGTTATGGCCTGATAAACTCACTGTAAGTTAAAAATATTTAGTCGAAAAAGCGTTTAATAATACACTTAACCTACTGAATGTCATAGCTTAGCTTCACCTACCTTAAATGTGCACAGACCACTTACATTAGCCTACAGTCGAGCACAGTCATCTAACACAAAGTCTACTTTATACAAAGAACATCTCATGTAACTTACTGACTACTGTATTGAAAGTGAAAAATCAGAATGGTTCTAAGTGTATCTGTTGCTTACCTTTCCGATATCCTGGCTGTCTGAGATAGCTTGCTGGAGCTGGAGCTTCTTGCTGTTGCCCAGCATCATGAGAGCCTCATACATCATATTGCTAGCTCAGAAAAGGGTCAAAATTAAAAACTCAAAGTACAGTTACTACTGAATGAATATCACGTTCAGTTCAGTCGCTCAGTCGAGTCTGACTCTTTACGACCCCATGGACTGCAGCACACCAGGCCTCCCTGTCCATCACTAACTCCCAGAGCTTTCTTAAACTCATGTCCATCAAGTTGGTGATGCCATCCAACCATCTCATCCTCTACTGTCGCTTTTTCCTCCTGCCTTCAATCTTTCCCAGCATCAAAGTCTTTGGGTTTGCAACAGGTGGCCAAAGTATTGGAGTTTCAGCTTCAGCACCAGTCCTTCCAATGAATATTCAGGACTGATTTCCTTTAGGATGGACTGGTTGGATCTCTTTGCTGTCCAAGGGACGCTCAAGTCTTCTCCAACATCACAGTTCAAAAGCATCAATGCTAAGACGCTCAGCTTTCTTTCTAGTCCAATTCTCACATCCATACACGACTACTGGAAAAATCATAGCCTTGACTAGACGGACCTTTGTTGGCAAAGTAATGTCTCTGCTTTTTAATATGCTGTCTAGATTGGTAATAACTTTTCTTTCAAGGAGCAGGCATCTTTTAATTTCATGGCTGCAGTCACCATCTGCAGTGATTTTGAAGTCCCCCAAAATAAAGTGAGTGTTAAGCCAACGTTTTCACTCTCTTTCACTTTCATCAAGAGCCTCGTTAGTTCTTCTTCGCTTTCTGCCATAAGGGTGGTGTCATCTGCATATCTGAGGTTATTGATATTTCTCCCAGCAATCTTGATTCCAGCTTGTGCATCATCCAGCTCAGCATTTCACATGATGTACTCTGCATATAAGTTATAAGCAGGGTGACAATATACAGCCTTGATATACTCCTTTCCCAATTTGGAACCAGTCTTTTGTTCCATGTCAGGTTCTAACTGTTGCTTCCTGACCAGCATATAGATTTCTCAGGAGGCAGGTAAGGTGAAGGTAAAGTTGCTCAGTCATGTCCAACTCTGCAACCTCACGGACTGTAGCCTATCAGGCTCCTCCATCCATGGGATTTTCCAGGCAAGAGTACTGGAGTGGGTTGCCATTTCCTTCTCCAGGGGATCTTCGCGACCCAGGAATCAAACCCAGGTCTCCTGCATTGTAGGCAGTCGGTTTACCGTCTGAGCCACCAGGGAAGCCAGGTAAGGTGGTCTGGTATTCCCATCTCTTGAAGAATATCACATTCAAGTCACGGTAAAGTGAAAAAATCCTAAACTGGACCATCCTAAGTTGGGGGCTATCTATACATACAGAGATGTATCTGTATCGACATATAGCTCTATCAGATCTATTTATCTCGGTGTCAATCAGTAACAGTCTTTCTCTAAACACACAGAGACTTTCTCCTTGAACTAACTAGATAGGCTTCTCCAAGCCCTCAAGGCTCCAATCTCGGGCTCTGTTCCTAATCCATTGAGTCCAGTTTTACAAGAATTCTGCTGGGTCAGTTTATCAAGACTCCCCACTCCTACCGCAATCCTTAACATCTTTCACTCTCGACAGCCTTCAGCAAGAATCCTATTAAGTCCATTTAGCCAGATTCTCCCTCTTATCTTCGATGATTTGTCTTTGTTAACTGCACATCCAGTGATTCCCCACCTTGCTCCTTGACTATAAATCCCCACTTGTTATATTTGGAATGGAGCCCAGTTTTGGACAAAGGCCTCTGGCCCTGTGGCAATAATTCCTGAGTAAAATTTGCCTTGAGAAACTTAAGATTCTATCCAGTTCTGGTTTTCTTTGACAATATTTTGGGGAAGGCTCAGATACCGTGGAGAATCCACGCAATTACAGTCTTCCTAGGGAAAACGCAAAAAAAAAAAAAAAGACAAAATTGCCCACAGCCATAAGTGGTTTCTGGGGTCTATGGATCCTACGTCAAGCATCTTCAAGAAGGCTGGGATCCGTTTGGGGCTGGACACGGGCCCCGCTGCCATGGCTGCCTAGTCCCGAGGCAGAAGAGCTAAGACTTGCTCATCCCTCACCTCCCCCGAACCGCCAAATACCCTCCCCGCCACCCACAAAGAGCTCTGATCCAGCCCCGGGCTGAGCGGAACGTCGACTCGCACACGCGGAAACAATCGCTCTGAGACAAAACCAAGCGAGGGTTCCTAGTAAGTTACAACCCTCTTCGAAACTCCAAGGCGTTCGGTCTTTGCCTGGCAACACCGAGATACCCGAAGAGTGGCCCCACCGAAGGGCCTTCTGGGAAATGTAGTCCGAAGCCGGAGGGCCGGTCGCCCAAAGGATCCCGGGAAGACGAAGCCGGGCGGTGATTGGACCCCGGCCGCAGTGGCTTCTGGGAGTGCAGTTCGGCGTCTCACTCTGGTTAGACCTGGACACGGCCTACCAGCTCCTCAACCTTGGCTTCGTCTGACAGCCCAGAACCAAACCTTCTTTGGTGAGTTGTGCCTGTGGGCCGTGACCTGTTCGTGCGACCTGGTCTGCACGTGAGCTGTGGGGTGGTCTGTGTGACGTGAGGCGGTTGGGCCCGAGATGCTGCCAGTGACTGCATGGGGAGAGGCAGGTCACCTGCCTCTGTGTGACTGGGGGAGTGGGATTCTGCGCACGGGGCGTGACTGTGCGAGGAGGGTGTTGTATGTGAAGTGTTTTTGTGGGTGACCGCAGGTCTTAGAATGTGTAGCTCTGGGTTATGCGTGAAAGGTGGTTTGACTCAACCTTCAGTCTTCAGTGTGACCGGAGTTGTTCAGAAACTGTTAGGTTTAAGGTAATGACATGAATGCGGGTTTCTGTTTGGTTGCCTGTGGCATTGTGATAGTAAAGCCTTCCCTGGTGGCTCAGACGTTATAGAGTCTGCCGGCAGTGCAGGAGACCAGGGTTCCTCCCTGGGTCGGGAAGATCCCCTGGAGAAGGGAATAGGTGTCCACTCCAGGACTGATAGCTGCTTTCCAGTTTTCTTTCCCCATTTATATATAGGGAACTAATTCCACATCTCATTACCCTGAAATTCTTCAGCAAAGCACAAACAACATAAAACATGATACAGACATGACTCTTACAGAAACTCATAATTATTATAGAGAAAAATTCAAAATCAGCCTAAAATGTTAAAACATGAACATGGGTTTCAAAACAGTTCCTTATTATGGTGCGGCCCGTCTCGGCGCTGTTCCAAACATTACGGTTCGTCACTCATTTCCTTTTGTTAACTGGAATGTGGCTGCAGAAATTCAGGAAGCCTTGGGCTGCAGATTTAGTTTTACCATCCTGAAGCACGGATCTAGGGTATGCCTGACCTGCTCTGCCCACTCTCCGAGGAAGGACGCTTTCCCTTAGAAGGTCTCAAAGCTTGTCCAAGGCAGCAGTTTTTCCCTGACCTGACCCAGAACCCAGAGTTTTTATCCCTTAATATAATATTGTTTTCATCAGGCCTCGTGGTTTCTGCATATCTTTTTACATAGTCAAGTTTTTGAATCATGAGGACACAATCCTTATTTGAAATAGTAAAGATTTTAAAACAGAAATAAAAAATTGGGAAGTGCTAATTTAGAATAAAATTATCTTGGGCTTAAAAAAGATTAAAAGACATGAGGTTATCTAAACACATCCTATTAAGTTCCTGAATTCTGCAGATAGAAACTCTTGCCAAATACTGGGACGGAAGCAGTTACTGTGATAGGCAGAATATGGCCCTGCAAAGATGTGTAGTCCTGAGTCCCACGAATCTGTGGGTATGTTGTTACATGGCAAGAAGGAATTGAGTTGCAGATAGAACTAATGTTGTTACTCAGCTGACCTTAAGACAAGTTTTTGCTTCCCAGGTGGCTCAGTGGTAAAGAATCCGCCTGCAGTGCAGGAGACACGGGTTCAATCCCTGGATGGAGAAGATCCCTTGGAGAAGGAAATGGCAACCCACTCCAGTATTCTTGCCTGGGAAATCCCATGGACAGAGGAACCTGGTGGGCTACAGTCCATGGGGTTGCAAAAGAGATGGACATGACTTAGTGACAAAACAACAAGACACGTTTATTCTGGGTTGTCCAGATAAGCTCAGTATAATCAGAAAGGTCCTTTAAAGGTGAAAGAGGGAGGCAGAAGAGAGTGTCAGAATGATGCATCATGAGAACGACTCCCTAGGCTACTGCTAGCTATGAAGATGGTAAGGGGCCACACCAAGCAAGGTGGGTAGCCGCCAGAATCTGAAAAGGCTAGGAAATCAATTCGCCTAATGAGTCTCCAGAAAAGAACACAGCCCTGTCAGGACCTTGCATTTGGGTTGGGGAGACCTATTTCAGACTTTTTACTTCCAGGTAATAAATATGTGTTGTTTTAGGCCACCAAGTTTTGATCATTTGTTACAGCAGCAACAGGAAATAAATACATCCCCATAAGCTAAGAAAAACAGGCTAGAATTTGGGTTCCCCTTCTGGAAGATCAGAAGCCTGAATTAAGTGACATCTCTGGATTACTGAGAAAAAAAACTATAAGAACATTTCACCAAACAAAAATATAATTTGTGCAGGACATAGAAGGATTCGGAGAATACCAGCTAACATTTATTGAGGTAAATACAATAGTAAAATAGTCTAACCAAATTGCATCTGAAATAAAACCATTACCTCAAGGCAGAAGGAAACAGTAATTAAAAAAGAAAAGAAACAGTGGCCAGCAAAGAATGTTACTCTGAATACTCTAAGTTTAAATAGAAATCATGAATGGCTCTGGTATTAAGTAATATAAGCATCAAATAAGAGTAAAACTAAAAGCAAAGCTTTGGACTGTGGGTTTTTGTTAGGTTTTAGTGCAATGGAGAAAATGTTAAAGAATAGGCTGTGAAGGAAGGGAAAGAGAAAGGAAGGGTGGTCTCTTCTTGGAGGAAAGTAGCAAAGAAAACTAATAGTGGGTTAGAAAGCATAACAGTGGGTTAGAAAGCATAACAGTGCTCTCATTCTGCCCAGTAATGGTTAAGAAAGGGGAAATAATTACTATTAAGCACAGCGGGAAGTTCCAATATAATTGCAAGAGAAATAAGGAAAGGAAAAGACCAAGAAAACATAAATAGTTCACACTGAGTAAAATGAAAAGGAATATGGTGGTGATTACACTAAATAAAAATATGAATTTCCTTACAGAAAAAGGAATTTGTAATTTTGAGTTATTTTAAAAGTCAGCTTCTTTTTTAATAAGTAAAATGACAGGGGTTGAAAATAAACGGATGGGCAAAAAAAATACCAGGTAAACAAGGATAAGTTATTAGTAGTATTACATAGAATGGAAACAAAATACCAAAAGGATTATACTAGGCCAAGGTTAGCAAACTTCTTATCCAGAGGGCCAGACAGGAAATAAAAAGATATTGTGGCCATAGATCTCGTTGCAACCACTATCACTGTTGTAGATAGTATATAAATAAATGAGCATGTTTGTGTTCCAATAAAACTTTATGTATAAAACAGACAGCAGGCTAGATTTGGTTTGTTGATCCCTATACTAGGCAGAGTAGGATAGTGATAAAAATATGATTCATAAATAGGAATTAAGTTATATGTCTTTATAGGTCAAAGAATTAAAAAGTAAAAAAAAATCTCTGGAAATTCAAGACTGGCTAAAAAATTCCATTTTAGAAAATTCTAATCCAGAAAAGTCTAATCTACATCAAATTATATTAGAATGTGGAGAACTTTTATCATTATAATCTACTGAGTTAAATAGAATCTTGTATCTTAAAAAGACTATATATTCTTTTTCAGTATAATGGAACATATACAAAAATCAGTCCTGTACTTAGCCACAAAGAAAAATGTCTAATTCAAAAAAGTAGATACTTGCAGGCCACCTTTACCAATCATAATAAAGTAAAGTTTGATCATTTAGAATGCTTTCAGCTGCAAGTTTACAAGGTATTCAAAGTAAGTTAAGCAATAAAGATTTATTTTTCTTATATAACAAAAGCATCAAAGAGACAGTTCCAAATTGGCCCTGTAACTCCGTGTTGTTAGGGTTCTGGGTCAGCTTCTTTGAGGTCCTCTCTTTTCTGCTCTTGGTTCCAAGATGACTGCAGCAGCTTCAGGCATCAGGTTCTCAGAGAAAAATGTTTAAAAGCAAGAAATGAAAGAAGAGGGAGTCTTCCTAATGTATCTGTCTCTTCTGAATCAGGAAGATCTTTCCCTGAAGACCCTGTAGATCCCACTGGCCATACACTGGAACGGATGGGCCATCTTGAGCTGCAGAGGAGGCTGAAAATCGGCATCTGACATCTTCAGATTCTAAGACAAGACAGAGATGCTGCCAATAGAATGGGAATTGGGTATGGTTGCCTAATCTGTTCTGTCTGTGACAAGTTATAAAAGATAATCCAAACAAACAATCTGAAAATTAAGAAAGTCTCCTAAACTTAATTTCCCTTGGATCGGAGGAAAAAAATTAGATTATTGTAGGATGTGTGCTTAGTCGGCTCAGTTGTGTCCAACTCTTTGTGACCCTGTGGACTGTGAGCACACAGGCTCCTCTGTCCATGGGGTTATCCTGACAAGAATACTGGAGCCAGTTGCCATTTCTTCTTCCAGGAGATCTTCCCGACTCAGGGATGGAACCTGAGTCTCCTGCAGCTCCTGCATTGGCAGGTGGATTCTTTACCACTGAGTCACCTAGGAAGCCTTAGTAGAGAAAGTAGGATAGCCACTTTCTATTTCATCATTTTCTGCCTTTGTTTCCTATTTGTCTATCATCAGGGTATTTGGTATTCTCTTTTCTGGCTTCTTGTACTATCCTTCATGTTTTCATGTTTACATGCATTTAAAGGCATAAAAAATTCCTGAGTAGCTTCAGCCACATCCCACATTTCTTGGCATGTAAAACTCTCCTTCCTATTGTTTTCATTACTATCAGTGATAACTGCATGATTTAGTTTCTTGTTAACCCAGGAGTAATTTGGCGTGTTTTGAAGTTTCCAAGAAAACTCACTTTTGGCTATTGTTAAAATGATCACATTGTGGTGAGAAAATGTAACTTTGGAATGTGTTAGAGACAAAATTTTCTCCAACCCGTCTTTGACAATCATGGTCTAAAAGAGTTGCACCCATGTAATTTTTCTTCAATATGAATTTTATTACTCAGGATAAAAGAAAGCTCTGAATAAAGGAATTCTCACTTGCATGACGTCCTTCAAGTCTTTCTCCAAGACATAAAGAGTAAGTTATGATTAGCCTAAGCTAATGGACTCTTCCCATTATTTCCATTCATATGACTGCTTGCTAACATAAATTCTCTGATGATTAATAAGGGGTAAGTGCTGATGGAAGGCTTTTCTACATTTATTAAATTCACTTGTGTTTCTATATTATGCATTCTCTGATGTTGAACAGTAGCTGAATCCTGACTTAAAGTCCTCCCATGTTCCTTATATCCATAGGGCTTTTCCTCAGTATGAATTACCTGATGTTGAATCAGTTGTGAGCAGTGGCTGAAGGCTTTCCCACATTCCCTGCAATCATATGGCTTCTCACCTGTATGAATTCTGTAATGCACAGTCAGATGGGAGACCCGTTTGAAAGCCCTACCACATACCTTACACTGGTAGGGTTTCTCTCCTGTGTGAACCCTCTGATGTTGCCTAAGTTGTGAGCTCACCCTGAAGGCCTTCCCACATGCCTGACATTCGTAGGGTTTCTCACCGGTGTGAATTCTCTGATGTCGAATTAGAGTTGAGCCTTGATTAAAGGCCTTCCCACATTCTCTGCATTCATAGAGTTTCTTGCCGGTGTGAATAGTCTGATGTTGAATCAGCTGAGAACGATGACTAAAGGTTTTCCCACATTCCTTGCACGCATAGGGTTTTTCACCAGTATGAATTCTATAATGCACTTTAAGATGTGAGATCCGATTGAAAGCCTTTCCACACTCCTTACACTGATAGGGTTTCTCACCAGTATGAATTCGTTGATGTTCAATCAGCTGTGAGCTTCGACTAAAGGCCTTTGCACAATCCTTACATTCATAAGGTTTCTCACCAGTGTGAACTCGGTGATGTTGTATGAAATTTGAACCAGAATTGAAGGCCTTTCCACATTCCTTACATTGGTACGGTTTCTTGCCAGAATGAATATTCTCATGTTGAATTAGTCGTGAAACATATTTAAAGGCCTTCCCACATTCTTTGCATTTATAGGGCTTCTCATTAGTCTGAATCCCTTGATGATTAATAAGGAAGTCCTCTTGCCAGAAGTCTTTTGTACATTCATTATATCCATACGGTTTTTCTCCGGTATGAATTTTCTGATAAGAAGTAAGGGGTGCTGGCTGGTCGAAAGTGGGTATTTCTTCATTCTCGATTATCATTTGACTCAGATGTCCATCTGGATTTCCCTCTTCCCTGTCAGAATGACTTCTGCGTTCCCAGTCAGCCTGGAAACTTGAGCACTCAAGACCGTAACCGGGAAGGCTTTCCATTACCTCCCATGGGGGTGACTGTACTTCAGAACTGGGCTGCTCTGGAGAGAAGACCTGACTACCATACCTGGACTTCAGTACTGAAAAAGAACAAAACAAGCATGTGTTAGTTTTTTCCTTTTCCAGAAAAAGCAACTTCTGTAGTAAACACTGGAAAGTTGAGACTCAAGATAATATCTGTATGCTCTTGAATGTGATTAAGAAATTAGAAAATGGACAAATAGAACAGAGAAAGAGGAAATATCATAAATTGAGGTGAATGAGGTAGTCAGAGAAATCAAGAATAGTTCTAAAATGTTAACGTGGACCAGAATCACTGCTGAACCATGGTTTTAAAAAATGAATGTTTCTGTGAAACCCTAGAAAAGACAAATATAAGAGTAACAGAAAGCAAATCATTTGTTGCTTGTGGCTAGGGGGTATGAACAATTGCGTGGGAGGGAGCACAAAGGAACTTTTCAGGGTGATGAAAATTTATCTTGTCTGTGGTAGTGGTCATGTAAGTGTATACCTTTGTCTATAGTCATTAAGATATGCTTAAAATGCAGGCATTTAATTTACTATAAATTGTACCTCAATAAAGTGGATTTTTAAAAACAATAAAGAGGGTTGACTAGATACTCCTCTGGCCAGAGGAATGAGATGGTGCGTCTGCTTGACAGGGGGTGTGGTGGTGCAGCAGGGCTGTTTTCGCATGTCCACTGGAAGACACAGCTGTGGTCTTCTGCTGTGGTGCTTTCTGTCTCTGCCGTTTAGCTGAACACCACAGCTAGAGCTAATGTCAGCTGGACCAGTCTTTCCTGGACTTTGCCTAAAAGTGACCTGGGAAAAAGGAGAGCCTTGTTCCTTATTGAATGGAGGTGGCCTCTTCCAGAGCATATTCTTTGCTGGTTATTCAAACTGCAAGGAAGGGCTGAATGGTGTTGCTGAACTTGATTCATGTTCCTGGCACATGATTTCTACTGCAGCGGCCTGTTTTACTGCAGTCATGGAAATCAGTCCCATTCAGCTAAGGAAGAATTGGTTGCTGCTTCATGCAGGGAACTATGGGGAAAGTAAATGTGTGCTTTTGAATGTGTTCATAAAGTATATGAGACGGCCAAGAGGACTTTATAGGGGGCATGTCTGCTTCTTATGGTAGCATATCAGAGACCACTATTCATTTGCTTTTTGTGTGAAATTATTAAGCAAAAACTACTGGAATAAAAAATTACTTTGACAATACAGATGAAAAGTCTGTAAAAGAAGTATCAATTTTATGGGAATGATGCTGCTGTCACCTCAAAAAATTTGTACCACAATCATAGTGTATGCGTACACATTACATTGTGAAAAGATCAGACACCGTGTTTCGTTGTTCAAGAGGGAAGCTCCCTTTATGGATCTTGTACTGTGGTCTAACAGCTGTGGGAAGGCAGATTCTAAACACTGCCACTGTAATGACCACCTACGCATCCGTGGTCCATCTACTCAGTGGTCAGCAACATCTGGCTGCCATCGTATAAAGAAGGGCAACCAAAAGATCACAGTGGGCCATGGAATATTAAAGCCAGCCTGGTGGACAGAAGAAAATGAGTTTGGGATCATGTAACTATGCCCAAGTGGAAGTCTGGTTTTAGGAATTTAAGTGATCACATATTATTGGTGTTTTGGGCAATGTGGGGAAGAAAACAGAACAGCTGTCTCTAAGGACATGCCATTAAAAGCACATCTGTCTACAAACTGCTGCATATTCTGTCAAGACAGCTGACACAGTTTTGTTGACCGATGGCAGTCAGAGTACAGTGTTTATTCCATGAGCACTGTTGGACTCATCTAAATTAAGCCATCTCATCATATATTGTGAAATAACTTTACAAAGATAGTACTGATTTTCTTTCAGCTTCTCTTCTCCTTGTAAAGTTGCAAAATAGCAAAAATAACAGTGAGGTCCTCTGTATTATTTTTACATTTTCCCAACAAGATCTGGTACAGTTTTTTAATTTAGCATTAGTAGATTCTGTTTTTGACAACCAATGAGGTAATGTCTAAAAATCTTATGGATAGTCTTAGCAGGTTTTGTTTTGGTTGGTTTCCTCATATGGAATCTTAAAGGATCCCAAATGGCCAAAACAATCTTGAAAAGGAAGAACAAAGTTGGAGGCCTCTCTCACTTCCGATTTCAAAACATGTTAAAAGAGCTACAGTAATTAAAACTATGGAACTGCCATAAAGGAAGACATTTATCCAGTGGAACACAATAGGGACAGCAGAAATAAACTCTTATGCATATGGTCAAATGATCTTTAATAAGGGTGCCAGGACCACAGTGAGGAACAGACAAGCTCTTCAACAAACAGGGCTGAGGAAACTGGATATTCACATGCAAAAGAAAGAAGGCGGACCCCAACCTTACACTAAATAAAACAGCGCAAAATGGATTAAAGACCTCAACCTAAGACATGAAGCTCCCAGAAGAAAACAAGGGAAGAGCTTCATGACACTGCATCTGACAGTGATTTTTTGGATATGATACCAAAAATGCAGGCGCCAAAAGTAAAACTGGACAAATGGGACTAAATCAAACCTAAAAACTTCTGTGCATCAGAGGAAAAAATCAACAGGGTGAAAAGGCAACCTATAGAATGGGACAAAACATCTACAAATCATGTATCTAGTAAAGGGTTAATATACAGACAATATAAAGAACTAAAACTCAACAAAAAAATAACCTGATTTTAAAATGGGCAAAGGATTTGAATAGACATTTCTCCAAAGAACACATACAGATGCTCAACAGGCATGAGATTCAGTATTCAGAGTTTGGTATTAGGAAATCTGTTCATGTAATCTATATTTTACAGACTGAAAGAAAAAACTTAATATGAAAAAGTATATGCTTCTTTAAGTGAAGAAAATATCCCTATGTCATTCCTATGGCTGATATTATGCTTAATTAAAGTTACTAAAAATATTCCTGTTAAGGTCAAGAACAAGATGAGTATGTAAAACCCCTCTTAATACTGTTCTGGGGGTACTACATAATCAGCATCCTAGTCAGGCAAGAGAAAAAAACCTGTAAGATATAAACATGTAAAAACATCATCATTTGCAGATATATATATATATATTATATATAATCAAATGCTTGGAAAGCTCCAGAGAGTTACATAAAAAACTGTCATAAACAATGAGAAAATTCAATAAATTGGGTCAGCTACAAAATTCATCTGAAGATGTGACTAGCTTTTGTCATATTAGAAAATAACCAGTTGGAGTATAATATGGATGAATGCTGTATTAATCCATATTATAGATTATGCCATTTTCAACAGCAGTAAATATAAACTACCTAGGAATAAATGTTATAAGACATACAAAATCTTTATAAAGAAAATGTTAAAATCTTCATCAGGTATGGTCATAAAGGAAGGGAACAGCCTGTCATGTTCTTCAATAGGAGACTCCACATGATAAAATCAGTTTTCTCTTAAATTAATCTATAAATTTACAGTGATTCCAGTAAGGAAAAAATGCATGATTTTTTTGAAAGCAAATATTCTAATTCTAAGGTTTAGATAGAAACATAAATGAGAATAGCCAGGAAAATTCTGAAAAACAAGAATGAAGAGGGACTAATAGCAGATATATAAAACATTTAAACCCTTAATAAACTAAAACAGTAATGGTATAGACACATGGTTAGAGATTAATGGGCTACAACAGAAAGTCCAAAAATAGATATGCAGATGATAAAGCAGATGACAAAGGTGGCTTTATACATTAGTGATGAAGAGATGAACTGATAAATGCCATTTGAATAACTGGATAATCTGGAAAGTAACATGAAATCATATCTTATACTAGGAAAAATTCAATATGGATCATAAACTTCATCGTAAATACGCTAGAAAAAAATCATAGGAGACTCCTAACCTGAAAGGGTGAAGCTCTCTTTAAATATGACACAAACCCACAGGACAAAGGAGGAAACAAACTGAGCACCTCAAACACACACTCTGTCAAAACTCAGATGACCAAAGCAAAAATCTGTCCTCTGACATTCTTGGTGTAGTAGGTAGAATAACAGCCTCCCCGAGATGTCTGTGTCCTAATTCCCGGAACCTGAACATGTTAGGTTAAGGGGCAGCACACACACCCTCTCCCCGTGCTCGCCCCACACCGGACCTCACTCACGCCCAGGGGTCATGCTTGCTTCCTAGCTTCCCACTTAAAATTCTCTCATAGTACACTGTATGTTGCAGAAACTGTTTATGGACATGATTTTGGTCCCGTGTCACACGGTGGCTTTGAGTCTCATCAGGGAGGATTTTGCGCGCGCACATACGCGTACACACACACCCACACCCACATGCCCTAGGGAACATCTGGTAATGTCTGGAGACATTTTTGGCTTTACAACCGAGGGGAGGCCAGGGAGGCTGGTAAACATCCTGCCATGCATAGAATGACATTCCCCCTTTTCGCCCCCACTAGCTCCCCGACAGAATTATCCCACTGCTGAGGTTGAGAAACCCCCCGTCCAGAGCAGGAGCACCCCAGGCAAAGGACAGCTGGGGACAAAGCCTCAAAACAGGAATACACTTGATGTGTTGAAGCCGGCATGTGTGGACTCTCCTTGTCTGCTCTCGTGCCCCTACAGCAGAGCTGAGTAGCTGTGACACAGACCAGATGGCTGGCAAAGCCTGAAATAACGTCCTGTCTGGACCTTGAAAGAAGACATCTGCCATCTGCCAGACTATGTGAATAGAACAGCAAGAGAGGCTGGTGTGGCTGTAACCGAGCAAGCAACATGGGGTGGTGCGAGATGGAATCAGAGTGGAGACAGATGACAGATTACAGAGAGCACCTCAGCCAACAGAAGTTGCTGGAATACTGAAAGCGTTCCATTCTGCACTGTCCACCAGGGCAGCCCCTAGCTGCTCAGCATCTGAAGTGTGGCGTGGGCAGCTGTGACATGGAATTTTACTTTCCATTTTACTTAAAATGAAAAGTTTTAGTTAAAAGCCACAGCACGTGTGGCTGATGGCTACAGTATAGACATAGAGCCTTCTAGGCCATGGGATAGATTCGGGCTTTTCTCTTGAGTGAGACAGGAAGTCATGGGCAAGTTGTGAGCAGAGATGTAATACACCCTCGCTGAAGATTGAGAAGGGCTTTCCAGGTGGCACAGGGGTAAAGAATCCGCCTGCCAGTGCAGGAGACACAGGAGATGTGGACCCGATGCTTGGGTCAGGAAAAGCCCCTGGGGTAGAAATGGCAACCCACTCCAGTATGCCTGCCTGGAGAATCCCAGAACACAGAAGCCTGGCGGGCTCTAGTCCACGGGGCTGCAAAGAGTCGGACACGACTGAGCATGTACAAATGAATACACACACACACGTATAACACAGTACTGCTTGAAATCAGGAAATGTGCATACAGCACTCACACTCTGGCTGCCATGTGGAGACCGTCCCCTGGTGGACAAGAGTGCACGCAGCCTGCGGGGAGGAGGCCTCTGCACTTCCAAGTGGGGCAGGGGGGGACTGTGAGGTAGCAGTGTTGCTTGTTGGTGAGAAGTGGTTAAATTCTGGATGTATTTTGAGGTAGAGCTAACAGGATCTTCTGACTGAATACGTGTGTGAGACGGAAAAGTCAGGGATGCTTCAGCCGTTTTTGACTTACGCAAGTCGGGTAGAGTCCCCTATTACTTATGTGCAGAAGAAACGGGGAGGAGTATACTTGTCAGCACCGACCAAAGACTCCTTTTGGGATGTAAGTTCAAGGTGTCTGGTGGACATCCAACTGGAGCTTATGAGATACAGGTATCGAGTTCAAGGGAGAAGCTGAAGCTGAAGGTAGTAATTCGTGATAAAGAACTTTATCCGGTGATGGAAACATTCCGTACCTGCACTGTCCAGTAGAGTAGCCACTAGCCACAAAATAGCTACTGAACATCTGGAATGTGTCAAGTGCAAATGAGGTACTGAATTTTGAAATGGATATAACTGTGGGGAATCCCCTGGTGGCCCAGTGGTTAGGACTCCCATGCTTTTACTGCCGAGGGCCTGGATGCAATATCTAGTTGGGGGACGAAGATTCCACAAGCCTGGAGGCATAGCCAAAACAACAAAAAAATGTATTTACTTATAGTGAATTTAAACTTCCATGGCCATGTGTGGCCAGTGGCTCCTTAGCCAGCACAGGTGTGAACGGTGTGTATGGCGTGGTCCTGGAGAAGGTCCTGGGGAACAGACATACACAGCAGAGGCCCAGGTCTGAGCCCGGGGTGCTCCAGCTTGTACTGAAGGTGAGATCCAGCTCAAAGTGCCTGCCTCCTCCTCAGCCCGCTGGGCAGTCGGCCACACTGCGTTCTCTCTTCCCACACATGCCTCACTCACCTGGGCACAGGCCTCCTGTCGCCACTTCCTCCACCATCCAGGGCTCTTTGCCTTGCTCCAGGAAGGCGATCACATCAGGTTTGGAAACAGCAAGACCTGGACATGAGAAAAAAACGTGCCCCCCAGTTATGCTGTGGGGCCTCAGAATTCAGATCCAGGGCCTGGTTAACAAGCAGGACAGGCAAGAAGGGCCAAGGGAATAGGAGAGTCACATGAGGGCTGGGGCAGATGCAGCTTCAGGCCAAGGAGCTGCCCTTCAACCACTCAAAAGACCTTCAACACTGACAAAGAAGCCATGTGCCCCGAGTAACCTCCAGAGTAACAGACCACACCACCTTACCCAGTGAGACCAGGTTGCTATAGATCTCCAACATCACGTCTCTGTACAAATCCCTCTGAGTGGGTGCCAGCTGTTCCCATTCTTCTTGGGAGAAGACTACGGCCACATCCCTGAATAAGTCTGACCCCTGGAACAACAGGCAGGTATGCTATAGGCGTATTGCAAGGAAACATTTTTCCATGGGATGACAGGAGATGGAGGAGGTCTCTGCAGCAATGGGGTGTCCCGGTGAAAAGGCTGGGGCTGGGGGCACCTGACGTGACAGGAAAAGATGAGCACAGGTAAAAGAGAGGTACAAGTTTTCTTGAACTTTCCTTTCTACTACAAACCAAAGCTTGTGTACTCGGGTCTAGGAAGAAAATTCAGTCAGTTCAGTTCAGTTCAGTCACTCAGTCGTGTCCGACTCTCGGCGGCCAAATCGAGTTTTCCCGGTTAGGACAGTGTAATCGAGCATACTGCCTACTTTGTGCTTGATACATGATAAATTCTCCCTGTGAGGCCTGTCATCTGTACTTCTATGGCGTAACAGCAACAAAACCCAACAATTTTGGGGTAGTCTTTCCTCAAAATATTTTATTAAAAGAAATACTTAATATCCTGTGCATGCTCAGTCGTGTCTGACTCTTTGTGACCCCATGGACTGTGGCCCCCCAGGCTCCTCTGTCCATGAACTTTTTCAGGCAAGAAAAACACTGTCCACGACTTTTTTAGGCATGGTTTGCCATTTCCTCCCCTAGGGGAATCTTCCTGACCCAGGGATGGAACCCGCGTCTCCTGCATTGACAGGTGGATTCTTTACCACTGAGCCACCTGGGAAGCCAGGTGTTTTATTTTAGAAAATAGAATTTTTGTTTGTCAAGAACTGCTTGAAGACATAGGCTCAACATTATATGAAAACGTGTCACACAAATCCTTCCTTATAGGAAAAATCTTGAATGATGATTACTTTTATTAGCTGCATAATTTACTATCAAGTGAAATAACTAACTCAACCATTCTTTTATTTTGGATTCAGAGGTCTCCAAGGTCTTTCCGCTTTTTCAAAACTATGACTATCCAGATTTGGAGCAATGCATCCATCTAACTGATTGTCTTACAGTCCCAGCTCTGCACTGTGCTTGCTCTTAAGCCGAAGAAGCTGGTGGAGAATGACCGAGATTCAAATGCTCTGTTCAGCCGCAAACCGGACCTTAATGCAGGCATTTAATCTCAGAGATGCCCTGATAAACTTAGTTACACACCCAACTGTCAATACAGGAGATGGTGACCCCACACTGAAATTGAGCCCAACCAGTACCAACTCCCCTGATTTTGTGTGTGTGATCTCTCATCAGTATTCATCTCCATTTCATCAAATCTTAGTTCTTGTAAGGGATGTTCTCATTTTATATAAGGAAATGGATTTCTTCTCCCTCTGGCCTCCCAGCAGAATACCAAGTCATCAGAAGACATAGAACGCTATATCCGCGTGGCAATCCGCGTGGGCATTGGTCAGCGTGGATGGGGCCAAGGGGGAGGGAACCTCTGAGAACCAGATTCTTGGATGGAACCCAGGTGGGAAACTTCAGGATAAGGAAAACAAATATTTACATGATTTGAAAACTCACGAGGGACATGACTGTCAGGATTTCACGGGCTGCTGCGTCGTCCTCTTGGTTTGTCTCTTGGGGAAGGGCAGAGTCCTGAGATGACAGACCTGAAGGGGGAAAGAGCAATCATATGAGAGGCCAGGCTTGCCTCAGAACTCCCGGAAAGTGCGCAGCGACAGTGCCTACCTCTCCTCCCCACTCCCCAGTTACAGGGAGCCTTTCCCAGCTCCACCTTGGTACTGATGCGATCTGAGTTGGGGATGCACAGATCCGGTCCAGAAACTGAGAATCGGGTCCCTAGGACAAGGAAGGCTGAACTCAGGCCAGGGAGCACAGCTTGCCTGATCTGCCCAGTGAAACCTTCCCAGAACCAAACCATTTAATGCTCTCGTGCCCACACTGTAACACCTTCAGAGGTCTCCCTGGCTCTTAACCTAACTTTCTAATTAATAAAGAACCCTACAGCCCTACCTAAGGTCTGGCGGGCACCATTTTGCAGACCCTGCCTTGAGTCAACAGATGTTAGTAGTGGGCAAATTAGATGGGGCAGACCCAGTACTCCACCATACATAAGCCTCTGCACAGAGATGTAAGTGAGCGAAGCTTTGGGCACAGTATTTGCTGAAAAACAGAATCAAGATTCGTTCATAACAGTTCACAAGTAGGCAAGGGGTTGAATCATATGATGGATATCAAGCAACTATCAAAAGTGATGTGGGACAACATCAACCAACAAGTATGTTCACAAGTGGATCCCTTCTACAGCAAGGTAACATTCAGCAACAGAAGTCAAACCCACCCACCTACTGACAGGCAGGCTAATACCGCCACCCCCAAAAAAAAATAGAATGGAAAACATCCAAGTATTAAGAATGATGCCATTTAACCACTTACTGAGTTCATCAATAAAACAGTAGTATTTCATAAAAGAGCTTAGGACATTGTCCAACATGTAACAAATACTTAATGTGTAAAAGGAATAATGATTTTGTTTAGTCGCTAAGTAGTGTACGACTCTTGCGACCCATGGACTGTAGCCCACCAGGTCCCTCTGTCCATGGGATTATCCAGGCAAGGATACTGGAGTGGGTTGCCATTTCCTTTTCCAGGGGAATCTTCCCCAACCAGGATGGAACCTGTGTCTCCCGCATTGCAGGTGGATTCTTTACCACTGAGTTATCGGGGGAAGCCCACTGTTCCTTAATATCATGTCATAGGACGTTTTCCTATGACAACTTTCTTTAAAGCATTATTTGTATTCGCTGTAACTATTTCATTACAGGGGTGGCCCGTGATTTACTCAGCCATCTTCCCACGAATGTACCATGAAAGTGAAAGTTGCTCAGTTGTGTCTAACTCTTTGGGACCCCATGGACTCCATGGAGTTCTCCAGGCCAGAATACTGGAGGGGGTTGCCTTTCCCTCCTCCGGGGATCTTCCCAACCCAGGGATCGAACCCAGGTCTCCAGTATTGCAGGCGGATTCTTTACCAGCTGAGCCACAAGGGAAGCCCCAATGGTTGGACAAATTTTGAACAAGATCCTCTTTAAAATGTTTCCAAGTCGCTGCTTGTAAATAGAGGTTCCAAATTTTCAGGGAAAAATACAAAACATCCAGAAGCAAGCAATTTCTGGGGGCCGGGATCCCCAACAGGCACACCCACCGAAGGGGTCCATGGACCCGGGCTATCAGCCCTGACTGCAACAGGGGGCGACAGCAGGGCGCGCCGCGGGGGCCGATGGGGAGTGTAGTCCGGAGCCCGGAGAGCCGCAGACAGACGACGAAACGAGACGTTCCGGTTCTTTCCAGGCCCGTGACCCGCCCGGCCGCAGCTCCCAGTCCGCCGCAGACCCCGGGGCTCCTGGTAAGCTCCGGAGCCCCTCACCTGCCAGCTCCTCTGGTCCAGGTGCCCCCGCGGCCGCGCCCCCCGCAGCCCCGGGTGCGCTTCCACGTCCGAACCAGTGCACTCAAGAGCCGGAAGATGGCGCAGACGCACAAAGCACTGTCGATGCTGCGTCGCGGTTGGACAGGCCCCGCAGTGTCTTCTGGGAAACGTAGTCTCCGGTCCTCAAGGCTGGACCCAAGGAGCGAGATTGCGTCTCGCGATGCTTCGGGTGGGCGGGGATCGTGCGTAAGTCGGTGCGCGGGAAACCGTCTGGGATGCGAAGGAGCCTTGTGGGTTTCTTGGGTCGCCGGGTGAGTACCTGGTCGTCGGGCGAGCTCTCCTCACGTGGGTGTCTCCCCGATGCAGGTGAGTGTGGGCGTTGCCGTACCCGGGTGAACTGTGTTCGGTTCTGGCCCAGGACCGTTAAACGCCGGGTACATGTTTGTGCGTGTAAAATTGGTATGTGAAAAAAATCCCATTATTAAATCACCGTCGCCGTGGAACAGCCATTTTACTGGAAGGCTTGGAGGGAGGAAAAAGCCCGAGAGTTCATTTGGTAACTAATTTTAAAACGTTGTTGTCACTCAGTAGTGTCCGACTCTTTGCGACCCCTAACACTCCAGGCTTCCCTGTCCTTCACCATCTCCCGGACTTTCCTCAGATCCTGTCCATCGAGTCAGTGATGCCATCCAACCATCTTGTCCTCTGTCGTCACCTGTCCTTCTGTCCTCAATCTTTCCCAGCATCCGGGTCTTTCTAATGAATCGGTTCTTCACATCAGGTGGCCAAAGTATTGGCCAGGTGGCTAAGTGGTAAAGAATAGGCCTGCCAGGCAAGAGACGCGGGGTTTGATCCGTGTTGAGGAGATCCCCTGGAGAAGGAAATGGTAACCCGGTCAAGTATTCTTGCCTGGAGAATCCCATGGATGGAGAAACTTGGTGGGCTATACTCCATGTGGTCGCAGAGAGTCCGACACCACTTAGGGACTAAAATTTTAAAACGTTATGTCAAAAAAAATGCTGAAACACTTGCAGATTATGAAGGAAAATACGAAATCAGCGAAAAGGTTTTGAAGCAGATGTCAAAGAGTTTTCTGTTATGAGATAATACTTCTCTGCTTAGACCTCTAGCTACAGGTAGGTCAACTTTGGTTTGTGAAAGTGTCAGATGGTTTTTCCCGTGGTCATGTATGGATGTGAGAGTTGGACTGTGAAGAAAGCTGATCGCCGAAGAATTGATGCTTTTGAACTGTGGTATTGGAGAAGACTCTTGAGAGTCCCTTGTACCACAAGGAGATCCAACCAGTCCATTCTAAGGGAGATCGATCCTGGGTGTTCATTGGAAGGACTGATGCTAAAGCTGAAACTGCAGTACTTTGGCCACCTCATACGATGAGTTGACTCACTGGAAAAAACTCTGATGCTGGGAAAGGTTGGGGGCGGGAGGAGAAGGGGACGACGGAGAATGAGATGGCTGGATGTCCGACTCTGTGGACATGAGTTTGAGTGAACTCCGGGAGTTGGTGATGGACAGGGAGGCCTGGCGTGCTGATTCATGGGGTTGCGAAGAGTCGGACACGACTGAGCGACTGAACTGAACTGAGAAACCCTGAACTTTGCCCATCCCGAGACAGCATGTTTTGATATGGTGGGAAGTCCGATGTTCTGAATCTGCTCAGACCCTGTTAAACCTGGCCTGTGAATGAGGAAAGCATTTCTGTCCAGGGTGATACACTTGTCCGTGAGCCAGACCCAATCCGGCGCCCTTGCGTCTTGAGTTGTCTTACAACACGTCCTCTTGCATCTGCCTTCTTGAAACGTTTTTTTCTGAGATCTGTTCATATTCACGTTGTTGCACGTCTGAAGAATGCTTTTCTCTAAGTTAATTTCAAAATGTAATTTAAACCCAATAAAAATACTAGTAATGTTTCTCCATTGGAAATAGACAAGTTGATACTAAAGCTCAAAGTAAAAAGTAAACTTGCAAAAATGGCTAAGAATATTCTGAGAAAGGAAAGCTATAATGTATGCTAACATGTCCAGATATTAAACATTCTAAAAAGGGTCTATAATTGTAACTACTGTGTGGTATCGACTCATGAATTGTTGGGTCAGAGAGACTGGATGGTCCAGAAATAGAGGGAAATCTACTGTATATAAATGTGGCAAATCATTGGGATAAAAATGGATTTTTTAATTAAAAAGGTTGTGGAATAACTGGATAGTCTTTGGGAAAAAATAAAATTATATTAATACCTCACATAATGCAAAAAAATAAATTCCAAATTGGCTCGAGTTCTAATTTAAACCATACAAATAGCATACATGTACAGAAGTGAATTCCATTATGACCTGGATGTGTGGAAAGACTTTCTGACTTAAGAATCCAGATGTAATAGAAGACCGCTGCACTTGAGAGCATGAAACTAAAGCGCTTATGTAAGGCAGAAGACGCCATAAGCAAAGGCGAAACACAGATGAGAAAATTTTCACAACCTGATGAATCGCAGATAAGGAGCCAACATTCCTAATAAGTGAAAACCAAAAGCCAAAAAATGCAGTCTTTGAACTCAACTTAGTAGATTGTTTTTCATAATATCTTTGGTATTGTGATTTGGAAACTATTTTATGTGCATCGTTTTTGCTGCTCAGTTGCCAAGTAATATCTGACTCTGCGACTCCACAGACTGCAGCGCGCTGGGCTTCCCTGTCCTTCACCAACTCCCGGAGTTTGCTCAAGCTCATGTCCATCGAGTCGGTGATGCCATCCAGCCATCTCATCCTCTGTCGTCCCCTTCTCCTCCTGCTCTCAATCGTTTCCAGCATCGGTGTCTTTAGAATTGAGCAACTGAATAAATGCATTGATTTGTTGGTGGCCAGTGTTTTACTGTGGGAAAAGAGAGACAATAGAGGATAATAGAAGATAAAGAGCCACCCCATGATGTTGAGTTGGTGTGAACTCATGACTGAAAATATGTCTGTGCGGCTCACTGAGATCCGTGTTAACACCCATGGTGCTGGCGTGCTAAGATCAGGCACTCGTGTAAGATGCGGTGGCAATGGCACTTGGCCTTTATGATCTTCCTCCCAAAACCTCCCAAAGCCTCATTTTAATGACAGCATGGCAGACAAATGGCAGTCCTTGGACATTCGACAAAATATCTGACCTGAACTCCACAGAAGTGGAGTGACGCTCATTGTAAACAGGGAAAGTCTGAGAAACCATCACAACTAAAAGGAGCCTATTGAGACACAACTACTAAAAATAACGCATCCTGAGTGAGATCCTGGAAAACCAAAGGACATTGGATACAAAGTGGGAAAGGTAAAGTGTGGACTTTAATAATAATGCATCAGTGTTGGTTCACTAATTGTTAAAAAAAGTTAGCCAAAACTGGGTGCAGAGTATGTGGGAACCTTCTGTACTATCTTTGAGGTTTTTTCTGTAAATTAAAAACTTCTAAAATAAGAGTTCATTTGAATTAATTAGTCTGACTCTTCTTATTTTTAAGTGTGTGTTTGTATAATTTTCTACTTCTCTATTTGGTGAAGGAGTGTGGAAGCAATAATGCCTCAGTAGCAACAAGCAGACCTTGGTCTCTAAATATCATTCTCTAGTAAAAAGGAACCCAAGCTTATTGAGGTGATGTCTGATTCCAGGATGATGGCAGGGAAAGTACAAAATGAGAATGGAGTATATATACTTATGCCCAAAAGTAGGGGGATGCTCAAAAAATATCACAGAGGATCCCCTGCCCATAAGTGCAGTGGTGTTATAGTATAAAACTTGCCATCCCACCTTATATACAATATGTAGCAAACAAGTCTTTTCAGATATTGGACACCTGGTAGTGTGAGTGTTTGGTCCCTGAGAGAGGGGAGAATAAACGACTTCCTACAGCAGCAATGGCTTTCTCTCTGGAGGCATATTGCAGACAATACAGGAAGGAGGGACGCAAGCAGAGCACTCCAGGTTTCCTAAAGTGAGACAAACAGCAGAGCTGGGGAAACTCAAGTACCTGGAATTTGCTGAGTGGAGTGTGGAAGAGGAAGGAAGGGATGGGAGGGAGGAGCTCGGAGAAAGAGCTCCAGAAATATGTACAGGAGTCTCCCTGAGTTCTTAAGCTATGCATGTATCTATTTAAAGGGAAATTCTAGAATGTGCAAAACTGTAGGGACAGAAAGATCAGTGGTTGCCCTGGTTCACAGGTTCAGAGAAAGTTGGAAAAGGAATGGAAGGGGAATTGGGATGATGGAAATCTTGCGTACCTTGACTGAGGTGGTGATCACATGGATGTAGATATTCGTCAAAGCTCTTTGAAGCGCATTCTCCAGGATTCAGTTTGAGGAGCACTTTTGTGGGCATAACCGGGCCAATCTGAGCGTCGGTATAATTAAAGTGACAGTATAAATGAACATTTCATACATTCATACCGAACGATGCCTGAATGAGAAGAGGAAGGACTTACAGAATTTCGACTAGTGAATGTAGAAGTTACCTTTCAGCCATCGTGGAAGTAACTGATTCCAGCAGAAATACTGATTCTAAAGCTGTTGCTGAAGATTGATAATGAACAGGATATCTTTGTAGTCTCAAATTTCTCTCCTCACAGATAACTGGCTACAAAAACAGAAATCATCACTTGAGAGCAATCGCCGCTGATCAGATGCTTGGAATTTGCAACTGTCTTCTGGTCTGTAGGCTCTCAGGTGTGAAGTTCAGTCTTGCTGTGCTCAGTCACTTCTTGGGTAATAAAGGAGCCAGATCTTGTCTCTAAGATTTTGATGTTTTGTTCATAATGAACTTTTTACATTGATCTCTATTTTTAAAAACATTTCATCGCTGTATCATGTGTTTTGGTTTCTGGGTTTTGTTTGTTTTTTGATGCCCCTTTATTTATTTTTTTTTTTTTCATTTTTTTTTCCAATTTTATTTATTTATTTTTTTCAAGTTGAACAGACTAAATTTCTTTAAACAAAGTTACTTATACTCCAGAGTCCTTTAAAAACTTAATAGCATTTATATATTGAAGGTATTTGATTTTCTTGTAATTAGCACTTCAAATGCAACAAGCATTTGAAGCAACAAGCATTTGACCCAACAAGTAAAACTTTCTACAGTTCATAACTTTTATAAATAAAATAAATGTACAGTGAATAAGTTCTCTGAAATATTTCAATATTTCTGCAGGTTTAGTAACATCATAAAATACATTTCAACTAAAATTCACAAATCTAAAAACCTGTTAGGCATTTTTAGGCTTTTTAAGTTGGAAATGAAGACCAATGTTACATCGTAATATGCCAATTACAAATAGTACTTCAAATAGCAAATACTACAGTTTGTCCCAAACTTTAAAAACTATTCATGAACTCAACACTGAACTATTGATGGCTATGAGAATTGTTTCCTAGCCTTTTTGAAAATTTCAACCCATTTACGTTTAAGGTAATTATTGATAAGTACGATCCCGTAGCCATTTTCTTTATTGCTTTGGGTTCAAGTTTATACACTCTTTCTGTGTTTCCTGTCTATAGAAGATCCTTTAGCATTTGTTGGAGAGCTGGTTTGGTGATGCTGAATTCCCTCAGCTTTTGCTTGTCTGTAAAGCTTTTGATTTCTCCTTCATATTTGAATGAGATCCTTGCTGGGTATAGTAATCTGGGCTGTAGGGTATTTTCTTTCATCACTTTAAGTATGTCTTGCCACTCCCTTCTGGCCTGAAGAGTTTCTGTTGAAAGATCAGCTGTTATCCTTATGGGAATCCCCTTGTGTGTTATTTGCTGCTTTTCCCTTGCTGCTTTTAATATTTGTTCTTTGTGTTTGATCTTTGTTAATTTGATTAATATGTGTCTTGGAGTATTTTGCCTTGGGTTTATCCTGTTGGGGACTCTCTGGGTTTCTTGGACTTGGGTGATTATTTCTTTCCCCATTTTAGGGAAGTTTTCAACTATTATCTCCTCAAGTATTCTCTCATGGTCTTTCTTTTTGTCTTCTTCTTCTGGGACTCCTATGATTCGAATGTTGGAGCGTTTAACATTGTCCCAGAGGTCTCTAACATTGTCCTCATTTCTTTTAATTCGTTTTTCTTTTTTCCTCTCTGTTTCATTTATTTCTAAAATTCTATCTTCTAGTTCGCTTATCCTGTCTTCTGCCTCTGTTATTCTACTGTTTGTTCCCTCCAGAGTGTTTCTGATCTCATCTATTGCATTATTCATTGTATATTGACTCTTTTTTATTTCTTCTAAGTCCTTATTAAATCTTTCTTCCATCTTCTCAATCCTTTTCTCCAGGTTATTTATCTGTAACTCCATTTTGCTTTCAAGATTTTGAATCATTTTCACCATCAAAATTTGAAATTCTTTATCAGGTAAATTCCCTATATCTTCTTCTTTTGTTTGTGTTGGTGGGCAATTATCTTGTTCCTTTACTTGCTGGGTATTTCTCTGCCTCTTCATCTTGCTTATATTGCTTTGCTTGGGGTGGCCTTTCCTTCTTCTTGCAGTTTGTGGAGTTCTCTTTATTACGTAGTTTCTTCGCTGTGTGTGGGGTTGGACGGGTGACTTGTCCGGGTTCCCTGGTTAGGGAAGCATGTGTCGGTGTTCTGGTGGGTGGAGCTGGATTTCTTCTCTCTCCTTTAGAAGACAATGGGCTGCTTTTCTGGGAGCCTGATGTCCTCTGCCAGTATTCAGAAGTTGTTTTGTGGACTTTACTCTGCGTTCAAATGTTCTTTTGATGAATTTGTGGGGGAGAAAGTGGTCTTGCCATCTTATCCCTCCGCCATCTTGTTCCTTCCTCCCCAGAACACTGGATTCTTATATTCCACTTGGTCGTGGAGTATCTCTTCCCAGCTGCTCCAGCAAGGCGCAGCCGCTGTACCTTACCTTGGACGAGGGGTATCTCCTCAAGGCCGCGCCTCCTGCTTTGAATGTAGATCAGCTCCTCTCGGCCCTCCGGTGCCCAAGCAGCCACCGCCTCCTGGACGTGGTACAGCTCCTCTCGGCCACCGCCCTAACCCTGGGCGCGGGGTATCTCCTCTCAGCCACGATTCTGCACGTGGTCGGTTGCGCCGGAGCCGGGCGTCTCCCGCGTCTGCGCCGCCGGAGCCGGGCGTCTCCCGCGTCTCCACCAGTTGGTTTTAAGTTGAGAAATCTGATGCCCCTTTAAATGATGTGTTTGAAGGAGTGCTTCAGGACGTTTAAATGAGGAGGGAGGGGGATTAGCAAAGGAGGAATGTGCGAACAGAGGCACTGCAGGAGCTGAGGAAATTCTACTGTACTGTCAGGGTCTGCTCCCTTTTGTTCTTCAGTGGTTAGCATGTTAGTCACTTAGTCATGTCTGACTCTTGTGACCCCATAGATTGTAGCCCACCAGGCTCCTCTCTTCATGGGATTCTCCAGGCAAGAATACTGGAATGGATCGCCACTCCCTTCTCCAGGGGATCTTCCTGACCTAGGGGTCGAACCTGAGTCTCCCACATTGTAGACAGGTTCTTTAGCGTCTGAGCCACCCGGGAAGCTCTTCTTTGGAGGTATTTCAGCATATTCACAGGGTTGTGTAACTATCAGCATGATCTAAACTTGAAACATTTTCATCACCACAAGAAGAAAGCTCATTCTCCACTTCCTCCCTTCAGCCCAAACAGCCACCGATTTACTTTTTCTGAAAGTTTTGCCTGTTCTGGATATTTCATATCAAATGGGCTCATACAATATGTAGTCTTTTGTGACTGGCTTTTCACATAGTGTAATGTTTTCAAGGTTCATCCTTGTAGCTTGGTATCAGTATGTCATTACTTTTATTACAGTTGATGACTGAATAATAAGGGCATTTGGGTTGTTTCCACTCTGGCCATCATGAATAATGCTGTTATGAACCATTTGTGTACTAGTTTTTGCATGGATGTGTGTTTTCATTTTTCTTAGGTATACATCTATGACTGCAATTGCTGGGTCATGTAGTAACTCTAGCTTTTAAAGAAATGTCTGGAATGTTTCTCCAAGGCAGCTACTTCATTTTAAATTCTCACTGGCAATGTACGAGGGTTCAGAGTCTCCACATCCTCACCAACACTTTGTTGTCTAACTTTTTGATTCTAGCCATTTTTGTGGGTGTGAACTGGCAAGTCATTATGGTTTTGATTTACGTTTCCCTAGGGACTGATGCGGAGAAGGCAAATGGCAAGCCACTCCAGTACTCTTGCCTAGAAAATCCCATGGACAGAGGAGCCTGGTAGGCTGCAGTCCATGGGGTTGCTACTAGTTGGACACGACTAAGCGGCTTCACTTTCACTTTTCACTTTCATGCATTGGAGAAGGAAATGGCAACCCACTCCAGTGTTCTTGCCTGGAGAATCCCAGGGATGGCAGAGCCTCATGGGCTGCCGTCTGTGGGGTCGCACAGAGTCGGAAACGACTGAAGCGACTTAGCAGCAGGGACTGATGACTTGAGCATCATTTCAAGTGCTTTTGGACTTTCTGTTTAGATTCTTTGGAGAGATGTCTGTCCATATCCTTTGCCCGTTTTAAAATTGTGTTCAGGTGCAAAAGGAATTTATTGGAGGAAGAACAGCATTTTCAACAAATAATGCTGGCGCCATTGGACATCCACAGCAACAAAAGAACTTCGACCTCACACCTGTTATAAAATTTAACTCAAAATAGAGTACAGACTTAAACTTGCTCCAGTGTTAATCCATGAAAAAATATATCTTCATTGTGACAATGAGAGCAAAGTAAATGGGTCCTTCTGTCTCAGATTCTGTAGTCTAATACTCAAGATCATGTACTTGGATTACTCCATTAAATTTAATATGCTAGGCAGACATCTGTTTGCTGATTACTGATTTGAAAATGATAAATTTGTTTTTTATGCAGGTCACAGTAAATTTTGATGCATGCTATGTAGAGGGTTCTGCCAACAGAAGTTTAAAAGGTAATGGTTGAAAACAAAAAAAGTGTTATCACCTATCTTCTTCAGGGTAAAGATGCCCATACATCTTTATGGGCATTCAAGATTCTTCATACATCTGTGAAATGTGGAAAAGGCTGCAAAAACCTTCACATTTACTGATATGTCTTAATTTGCATGTTTGCACTGTTTCAGAAAGCCAGAAGTTAGGTACAGTCGGAATTTCAACATTAAAACACAAAACCAACTAGTTTTTGTGGATTGTGTTCCTTTTACTTTTTTATATATAGGAACAGTTTTCCAATAGTGCAATCTTCATGTAGTTGTAAACAGATCAATTCCCCCTTTAATAAAAACAAAACCCCAGAAATACAGGTTGCTTCAGTATCACACAACTAATTTATCTAGTTGTATAATTTCAAACAAATGTATTTATTTCTCTACTTTTAACCATGTTGTTTATATTCAACATGTTATTACTATATACAGTGTTTCAATATCTTTGTAAATATAACATCTGCATTTTTTACATTTCCTCCATATAAACATTTCCAGCTTTTTGTCACTGGTTCTTTTGGTGAGCAGTCCCTCTGGAGCTCCACATCCTATAACACAATTTCAGAAAAGGTGAGGCATGACTGAGGACCAGAGCCAGGAGTTTATTGAACATTTTCAGACGCTGAACAGGAACAAGAGGGTGTAAAAGAACGAAGTACCGAAAGAATGGCCTTGTGCTCTGCTTTTCTTTATTCCCATTATTTATCAGTATCTTATTTTTTTTCTATTAAATTTCTTCCACACCGGAACCTCAGCTCCGCGGATGGGGATTTTGGCACGTTCCTAGTTGCGTCCCCAGCGCCTACAACAGTGCTCGGCGAACTGCTGCCCCTGGTCGCTCAGTCCTGTCAGACTCTAGCCCGCCAGGCTCCTCTGTCCACGGGATTCTCCAGATCTTCTGGCCCCAGGGATGGAACCCAGGTCTCCCGCATTGGCAGGCGGATTCTTCACCACTGAGCCGTGTGGGAAGCCCTGCTTGGCACACAGTAGCCCCTCAGTTCAGTTCAGTTCAGTTCAGTCGCTCAGTGGTGTCCGACTCTCCGCGACCCCATGAATCACAGCACTCCAGGCCTCCCTGTCCATCACCAACTCCCTGAGCTCACTCAAACTCATGTCCACAGAGTCGGTGATGCCATCCAGCCATCTCATTCTCGGTCGTCCCCTTCTCCTCCCGCCCCCAACCTTTCCCAGCATCAGAGTTTTCCAGTGAGTCAACTCGTCGCATGACGTGGCCAAAGTATTGCAGTTTCAGCTTTAGCATCAGTCCTTCCAATGAACACAGGATTGATCTCCTTTAGAACGGACTGGTTGGATCTCCTTGCAGTACACAGTAGCCCCTCAGTAAATGGCAAATGAAAGGATCGGGAGGACAGAGGGGAAACAGGGAAAAGAGCCCCAAGCCCCAGCGCTCTCCGCAGCCCGCACACCCAGCCCCGCTGTCTGCATTCCCCCAGCGCCGACCCGCAGCCCCACCTGCGGCGCCCGCACGGACGCGGCCACTGCGCGTGCGCCCCACAGCCCCGCCACCACGCGCGGCCCGCGTTTCTGGACGCCTCGGCGACGCGAGCGGGCTGCGCCTGCGCAGTTTACGCCGGCCGTCCGGGTCTGGGCGGACTCGGCGGCCGGGCGATGGGCCCGCCGGCCTGAGGGCTGGGTCGGAGGGCCGGGGCTGCATGAGCACCGCAAAGACGACGCGAGAGGACGAGGCGGGAAGCCGCCGGCGGCCGCGGCGCCCGGGCCCGGCAGTCCCGGCATGCTCCGCGCCGCCCCGGGCCCGGCCCCGGACTCCAGCTCCCGGCGGCCCCCGCGGCCGGCGCCGGCTGCCCGCCCCGGGCGCCGCGGCCCCTTTGTGAGGCCGCCGGTCGCGGCGAGATCGAGGCCCCGCCCCGGCCGCGGGCCGCTCGGCCGCCGAGCGAGGAGAGGTGAGGCGTCCCGCGCGGCGCGTGGGCGGGCCGGCCTGCCGGCGGGCGGGCGACCGAGGGCGTCCGGGCCGGTGGGAGCCGGGGTCAGGGTGTGCGTGACCGTGTGTGGGCAGAGCGAGCGTGTCACCGCGTGTGACCCTAGTCTGCCGTGTGTGGCAACGCGTGACAGCGCCACTGTGTGCGTGACCTTGCGCGTGAGAGTGCGCGCGGCCGTGTGTGAAGAGAGTCTGAGGACAGGGTGACAGCGTCGTGCCCGTGCAGCCGCGGCCGTGCCCGTGCGTCCCCGCAGGCTGCGCCCGGGGAGCCGCCAGCGCGAGGGGCGGCGGGGCGTGTGTGTGTGTGAGTGAGTGTGTCGGGGGTGGAGGCCGCGCGCCGCGGGCCTGGAGGCGCTGTATAGTGGGGCAGACGCGAGATGGAGGAGGAGAGCTGGAGTTCACGGAGGGAAGAGAGCTGGGGAGGAGACGGCCTCGCGCCCGGCGGGCAGAGCCCTGAGCGCCGGCCTCGACCCCCGCCGGCACCGCAGGTCCTTCTCTGCCGCTGTACTCGCCAAGGCGGGGGAGTTCCGTGGACAGTAACTCGTAACTTAGGGAGTTGGGTGACAGTTTCTGCCTGTCCCTGCACCTGCACACCCTCCCCACCCCCGAGGAAATTTCTTAGAAAAGTTGAGCGAATGGTTTTCCAGTGTGTTTCATAATAAGCCAGGACCAGAAGCAGGAAGGGTCCAGGGTCCTCCAGACCACACCACCCCTGTGCGGGCTACCCTGTGGAAAGATGCGTTCTCTGAGGCATTCACTTTGTAGCTTTTTAATCTCATCTTTGTAGAAAGGGTGGGGACACATTTCCTTTCAATGTCATCCTCTAGTGAAGAGACTAAGGAGGCAGATCTGGATCCCAGTTGGGCTCAACTGCTTCATTACCATGAAGCCTTGGATAATTTCACTGATGAATACCCTTACGTGTGAAGGGGGACATACCCCTTACTTGGCAGTGCCACTCTGAAGGGTACTGTTATTCTTATAAACGAGGAGCTATCTTATGCACAGAGTTTTTGTTGCATATTGAGATCTAAAGCACGTGGGAGATTTAAATGGAGTATGAGCGTGCTAAATCGCTTCTGTCGTGTCCGACTCTTTGGGACCCCATGGACTGTAGCCCGCCAGGCTCCTCTGTCCGTGGGATTCTCCAGGCAAGAATACTGGAATGGGTTGCCATTTCCTTCTCCAGGGATCTTCCTGACCCAGGGATCAAAGTGTCTCCTATGTCTCCTGCATTGTTAGGCGGGTTCTTTACCACTCGAACCACCTGGGAAGCCCTTAAGTCTCTAAAGATACTGAATCACTGTGTTGAACACTTGAAACTATTATAACACTATAAATCAACTGGACTTAAAGCAGGTAGGTGAAAGAATTTAGATAGCAAAGATCAGTTGAGTGACACCTCTTATTTACTTCTGTGGTGGAGAGAAGGGCAGTGAGAAGAAAAGGAGACTTTCTCGGCTGACAATGCTGAGAGCTTTGGGCAGGCCTGGCATTTTATGTTTTCTTCCTCCCTCTCCAGCTGTGTTTTCTCTGAACACTGCTCAGAGAGGAGCCGGAAGGAGGAGGGCAGAAGAGCTGTCATAATTTCTTAAAGCCATGTCCGAGGTAAGGAAATATTTCTTCTCTTCTCTGAAATGCCTTGTTTTTTCAGGTTTTACATGGACATTTTGCTTTTCTTCTGAAATTCCCCACTCTACTGAAGTTCCATTCATTCAATGACCTGGTCCTCATGTTCTCCAATCTAGTGAAAGATTTACCCCCCACCACTACCCCCAAAGTGCAGTGAGCTTCCTTTTTTTTCCCCCCCTCAACCAGAATTTTCATCTATTCGAGAAACAGTTTAGCACTTGCTGTGGGAGACCTCAGTTGGGAGGTCTTAAGAGGCCAAAATACACTCCTTGGTGGAATATGAAAATCTTCGCTGGAGGGACTTGATCCATTGAGGTCGAAGTGGGTGTTCAGATGTGACCAACAGTTTCGAGCTTTTCCATAGACCTGAGTTTGAGAGTAGACAGGGACTGCTGGGGCAGGCTTAGCTGTGGTACAAGGCAGGGTCTCTTGCTCAAGGTGGTTTTTGAGGAGTGGGATTTCCTGGGTCTCGAGTATTAAAGGGTGGGTCAGCTAGGGCAGGAGTTTTCTTCAGGCACTGGGTGAGCATTAACGAGTAGGACTCCACGGGAGTAATGAGCTATCCTGAGTTAGCATCAGGTCACAGATCGAATATTCTGCATCATTCAGTGAAGATTAGTAGCGTTAATATGGAAAACTGCAGGACATTTTTTGAAAAAGGAAACTGACAGGAGGGAGTATTGAATATACATTAAAAAGTGGCTGCTTACATCTATAATAACAAAACCAGTAAATAATATAGAATGGGAGCCAGAGAAATAAAAAGATCAGCACATAACGTCTGGAAACAAATACAAGTACAAACGGAAAATACTTATTCACTCTCTGAACATATAGTTATTAAAGACTTATTGTACATTAAGTGCTGGCAATACTGTGGTTAAAAACATAGAGACTGTCTTCATGGAATTTGCTGTCTACTAGTTTATTATATGATAGTGTAATGATAGTCTAAATTAGAGGGGAAGGGCTGGATGTTCACTTGAAATTTTTTCTTCCTCGTACTTTGAGGCTAAAAACATTCTGTAGATTAAATATAAAAAATAAAGCCACAAACTACTTCATCTTTTTCTTGTTTTATATCACGCAGAGCAGCACTGTGACGATTGGTGGCAGAGATGCTTTGTTTGCACTGCCCAGTACCGCAGCAGCTAGCCACGTGTGGCCGTCGAGCCACGTGTATGGACTAGTGTGACTGAAGGACTGAATTTTTAAATGTTAATTGACTTAAATAACCACATGTGGCTAGTAGCTAGTCTATTTAGACACCAGAGTTCTAGGTTCATAAAATGATAAAGCCAGGAAGAAAATTATGAGTAAGCTGGTTTTCTGAGACACTGTTTTCCAAATGAGGAAAAAGAGGCCAAGGAAAGAGTGATGTGCAGACGTCCCTGTTAGTGACTGTCAGGGCAGCAAGCTCTGCTGCTGAGGGTCAGCACCGGATGCTGAGAGAAGGGTGGCAGGACAGTGAAGGGCTCCTGGGAGCAGGGCGCTCAGGGTCCCGGAGCACGTCACTTCTGCACGGAATGAGGCCCCGCGTCTGTCCTTTGCCTCTCAGGGCCCACACGGCCCAGCTCCCGGCGCTCAGACCTCATTTCCTCCCGTTTCACTGCTCTCTGCTCCAGTCACACTGGTTGGCTTGCTGTCCCTCAAATGCTCCAAGCTCCTCTCTATTTCTGAACGTTTGCTCCTTCCTCCACTGTAACTCTCCTCCCCCAGAGGATGGCCTGGCTGGCTCTCCCACTTTATGTAGATGGTTGTTCAAACCTCAGCTCATTTTTAAGGTTTTATCTTACACAAAAGTGAAAGTCACTCAGTCGTGTCCGGCTCTTTGTGACCCCCACGGACTGTAGCCTGGGAGGAGGAAATGACAACCCACTCCAGTGTTCTTGCGCAGAGAATCCTGTGGACAGAGGAGCCTGGTGGGGTGCCGTCTATGGGGTCGCACAGAGTCGGACATGACTGGTGAGACTTAGCAGCAGCAGCAGCAGGACGGTAACCCACCAGGCTCCTCTGTCCACAGGATTCTCCAGGCAAGTATACTGGAGCAGGGTGCCATTTCCTTCTCCAGGGGGTCTTTCTGACCCTGGGACTGAACCAGTCTCCTGCACTGCAGGCAGGTTCTTTACCATCTGAGCCACCAGGGAAGCCCATTTTTACCTATATGAACGCCCCTGTAACTCTTAAGTTACCTTACCTTGTTTCTGTCATAGTATTTAATATTACCTGACTTTGTGTGACCTTATATTGAACGTCTTTCTCCTCTGTCAGAATTTTAATTCCACAAGGGGAGGGGCTATATTCTGTTCACCTTTGTATTCCCAATATAGGTAGTAGGGAATTACAACAATGTAGGTAGTAGCCATCCACTGGGCTTCCCTGGTGGCTCAGAGGTTAAAGCATCTGCCTCCAATGTGGGAGACCCGGGTTCGATCCCTGGGTCGGGAAGATCCCCTGGAGAAGGAAACGGTAACCCACTCCAGTATTCTTGCCTGGAGAATCCCATGGACGGAGAAGCCTGGTAGGCTACAGTCCATGGGGTCGCAAAGAGTCGGACACGACTGAGCGACAGAACAGAACAGAACAGAAATATTTGCCAAATTAATATATAAATCAACAAAAGAATGAATGTTTGAGACCAGGGCAGCAAGAGCCAGCAAGCAGCCTCTCCCCTGCTGTCTGTGAGCTGGGGATGGAAGGCAGAGCTGAGGACGGAAGAAGGCAGAGGGCATGTTCTGTGGGACAGACAGAGCCCACCGGGCCAAATGCTCCAAGGGGCATCACAGTCTCTTGTGATGGGGCCCAGGAAACCACGTTTGTATTGAGTCTGCTGATGATTTTAATGCACAGTTTCTGAGAACCTCTGCCTGTAAAGATTATATATTTAAAGTGTGCCTCTTGTTGGTGTGCTCAGTCACTACATTGTATCCGACTCTTGTGACCCTGTGGACTGCAGCCGCCAGGCTCCTCTATCCATGGGATTTCCCCCAAGAATACTGGAGTGAGTCACCTTTTCCTTCTCTAGGGGATCTTCCCGACCCAGGGATTGAACCCGTGTCTCCTATACTGGCCACCTGGGAAGCCTCTTATAAAACAGTGTATGTTTTTTCTCTGTTCTCACAGCTAGGCTATTACTCTTTTAGTGGCCACTTTAGAATATGTATCCATTACTTCTTACTGTAAGGGTCATCTTTCTTCCCTGTGTAATCTTCCTTCTGTCGTTAGTACTTTTGCTGCTTTCTCAACAAGGTAATTATATTACCCCTATATTAGTAGTAGTAGATGTTATATTTAGTTACTGTTTCATGGCTCTGAATTTCTTCCTGTGCTGCAATGCTTCCGTTTTCCTTTTATTTTTCATTTCATTCCCTTTTCCTTCTACCTGAAAAACTTTATTAATATTTCTCTGACTACAGGTCAAAACTTCAGTCCCAACCTGATTTTTTTTTCATTACGTCCTTTTCTGACTAGGCCAGAATAGTGTAATTTAAACTTTTTTCTGATGTTAAGTAAGTTGGGAAATCCTAGTGTTAACAGAGAGAAGAACTTTTAGGAACATATTTTACGACAATAATTAGAGACCTTTGTAACATCATAGTGAAAAATTAAGACTGACATAATTGAAGATAATCAAGGGGTCAGTAAATGAGATATGGCTGGTTTATATCATTTATCGATGATAATATGCGTCTAACAAGAGTGATGTTATCAGTAAATGAATACGTAATCACAGATATGTCTGCGTAAGGGAACGTGAACAAATACATACTAACTGCATTTTGACTGCTTACAGGAGCTAGGTAGACGTTGGGGGTTAGGACTTCCGAGTTTTTAACTTAGGGGAAAAAAATCACTGTGGGTAGAAATACCAGGTACTATTTTATTTTTCTTAAAAAAAAATTTTTTTCCTTCTAAATAATCATGCAATGAGAGTAGCCTAGGCCGCAGGTTTTTCCCTTTCAAGTCTTTGACCGTATCTTGCCAGTCCCTTCTGTCCTGCAGTGTTTCTGTAGAGAAGTCACCTGAGAGCCACATGGGGGTGTCCTTGTAATTAACTCTCTGTTCTTCTCTTGCTGCTGTGAGAAGCCTTTCACTTTTGTATTTGTGGGAGGAGGTAGGCTTCATGTCTTGCTACTCTGCCATCTTGATGGCTCTCTCCAGACATTATTTCCTGAGCTTCTTTAATAAGGTAACAAAATGGTATAAGATTCCTGTTATAGAATCAAAATAAAGACATTTGAAAAGTATTCAGATCTCATTGGCTAAGAGGAAAATATCAATCAGATCATCAAAACCCAGAATCCATTTGTTTGCGTGTGCAAGTGAAAAAAACGTCTTGTAAGAACATTACCTGGCAAAACATGCTTGGCCTCTACTACAGAAAACATGGTGTGTGGAACACTTCTTTTGCCCACAGTTTTAAAGAGTGTGTTGAAGTGGTTGAGTTTTAATAGAATTTATGATTGATGGTGCCCAGCCCTATCTAGCTCAAGTTTCATCTTTCAAACCCAACCCGTGTTCCCTTCCTTGAAGCCTTCACTCACTTCCCAGCTTTCCCTTTATTAAGTTGTTTTTGAGATGGAAGCACACAGGACAGAAGCTGATGAACGTAGCTGATGTTTCGTGGTGTCCTCTCACTTCGCTTGTAGCTTCCTTAACGTTTCTGTCCCTTACTCAGACAGTTGTTCATATACTGACTCATTTTTTTTCTTCCCATTAGAAATGTTTCTGTGTAGCATCACCAATAGGCTTAAATGCATCTTCAGTAAGGGTATTACTCTGTCAGGGGGCACGTTAATAGGAGTGACGTTCGTATTTGACAACCCCTCCGGCCAGGACACATCCAGAACTTACCGCGATGGGGTCCTGAAGGCTGATGCGCGGCAGGTGGTCCCCTCCGTACTGGCCTGTGGGGAGGATGGCCGCCAGTGGGGCTCCCTGTAGCCACTGTTCACCAGCCAGCGTGGAAGGATTTCAGTATCTGACAGGTCGGCTCGGCTGTTTGGGTGTGTGCCGTTGAGGGCAGCTGCGTGTCAGCTCTGTGGTTTTGCTCTGTGATGTGCCAAACCTGTAAAGCACATACCAGATCATACAGCCAAAAAAAATTAAGTCTGGAGCAGACTTACCACATTAGTAAGAGTCCGCATTTTTTTAATTTTGGGGAAGCAGACTAGGTCTCATTTCATGTTGCAAAGATCCTTAATTTAACCATGGTATTTGATAGCTGTGTGGTAACATTTCAGAAACTCTTGTTCAGTAGGTGTGCACGACTGGGTATGTTTCCCTAGTGAGGTGAGAGCTGTAGGTGTTTTGTGATGCGCTGCATTATCACATTTGAAATGTTCCTATTTAATAGTGGTTAAAGTTACTATTACTTTGTCTTTTAGGGGGTATGATAAGTTAACAACTGTCTTTGAAATTTAGTGATGTTATCAAGAGCTGTTATGTAATCTTTTGTTGTTCCTGATTGTTCTCTGTAATGGCATACATTTAGGTTATATTTTTGCAAAATCACCACAAAACTTACTGCTCTTATTACATTTGTATGTAATTTAGAGTACAGATACAGTGAGCATCAAATATATTTTTATATATACCTAATTGATATAGCCGGAACACTGATCATTCAGTTGCATAATTTGGAAAAATGCATGTAAAAACTGAGCATAATTCATGTTTCTGCCTCCTCCTTGAGGCTTTTTCACTGCTCCAGTCTGTCCTGATTTTCCACACTGAGAAATGCTCTAGCATGTACTGTGAGTACTGAATTACTTCACATTTGATTGTTTACAGTGTTCTGTTCTTGCCAATTTTCACTTGTATCTTTTCTCCATCAGTAGACACTCTCTGAAATTGTGTACTTTCCATGACAGAATATCAAGACTAAGCACAGAGAAGTTATGTTGCTCAGACCCCAAGATCCTGACAGGAAATTTCACTATATGCAGTACTTCTAAGTTTAACTTTTTAAACTATGCTCATGTGAGGGTAAGAACACTGGTTGAGCAGGAACATGTCTGTGTCATTTCAGGATCTGGTGACATTTGGGGACGTGGCTGTCGATTTCTCGCAAGAGGAGTGGGAATGGCTGAACCCTGCTCAGAGGAGTCTGTACAGGACGGTGATGCTGGACAACTACAGGAGCCTGGTATCGCTGGGTGAGGAGGTCTCCCTGTAAAGCGGAATCCGCAGGGAGGCTGCTTTCCAGTGCCACGTTTGGGGAGCCTCTGCTGCACCTCACTGGTGCTCTCCCAGATGAGTGTGGCTCTGTAGAGTCGGCAGCTTGGTTGGATGTTTGGGCAGCTCCGTCTGTCTCCCCAGCCCCAGAACTCGTCACCCACCCTCAGCTCCCTCCCCTTCCCAGTGACCAAGCAGCTTGACCTGACCGGTAGTCCTGGCTAACTCCCAGTTTCATTTCTTGCGAGCAGGAGTTTCGGTCTCTAAGCCGGATGTGATCTCATTACTGGAGCAAGGAAAGGAGCCCTGGATGGTGGAGGAGAGGCCAAGGGGAGCGTGCCCTGGTGAGTGAGCGAGACCCAGGGCTGAGAGGCCCCTGCCAGGAAACGCTCAGCTAGTCTGAGAAGTCCAGCTCCTAACTGATGCTCCAGGCCTGGGAAGAGGCAGAGGTGTCTCTGGCCTGAGCTCCCCAGCCGAACTCTCCTCGGAATCGCTCTCTTGCACAGTACTGTCCTCTCAGATAACCTCTTCCTGTTCTCTGGACCCAGATGTCACGGCGTCTCCTTGTCTTTGCTTTTCAGGTTTACACAACTTGCTCCAATCCTGTGTTTAAACATCTAGACGCAGCAATGCATTTTTTTTCCTTTTCACTCATTCATTCCTTTTAGACTGAAGGACTGATTCATTTATTCACTTAATCTCTTTACCAAGATTCAGGTTTCTACTTTGAGAAAATCATCCTATTAAAGTTTTAGGATTATTCTGATGTTTATAAACCATCAAAGAAAAAATACTTCTGGTGGTATTTTCTTCAAGTCTGGGTAACTGGAAGGTGATAGCATTTAACAGAAACAAATCAAAAGGAAGAACAGGTTTGTAGAAGAAAAGATAAATTAGACTTAGGACAGTAAAGAGACTTATCTGATGGGAAGATTTCCTAGTGAAGAAATGCAGCTTACCACTGGAGGGAAGTGGAGGCTAGGAAAAAAGTCTGATAAGGTGTTCGTGTGAAGGAATGAGGTCAGTAGTTTTATTTGAGTTTGGAAGAAAAACTCTGGTACTAGGGCCTCTGTGGGGAAGTAGCCCTTTGATAGCTTTCTCAGTGTCCTCTGGTAAATGGCCTCCCGATAGCTTCCTCCCTGGGTTAAATTAAATAAATTTTAATTTTTCTAGATAGTTATCAGGTTTATTTCCATGAACCTGAGCATAATAATCGCTTACAATTCTTTTTGTTTTGTACCATAGCATAAAACATCCCATTTTCTTAACTTATATAGCTTATTTTTTTAGTTGTTATGTTGCTACTCATTAATCAGTTTTGCTTATTTATTTTTAAATTCCAGCTTTTGGCTATATCTGTTAAATATGAAATATAGCTTCATCATTCTCCCGTTTTCTAATTCTCTATTTTCTATTTTTCTCTTTACTAATTATTTCCTTAGATTTACTTTGTTTCTATTTTTTGGAAACATGCTAAAAAACTGAAAAAAGCTTAAACTGTTATTTCATTGTCTCTTAATTCACTAATGAAATTTATTAGAGGTTTTAATTTCCTCTTAATATAGTTTCAGCTGTATTTGATATTTAGTGGTTTTATTTCCATTTCCTAGACAACTTTTAACTCCCATTTACACAACAGTTGTTTAACAGAAAGTTTTCTGGTTTTACTGTATTTTGATCAAATTGTTTTATCATATTTGATCAGGATAGCAATTACTACTAATTCTATTTTCTAACCAGTTGAGGATTTTGTATTAATATAGCTTTTTTTTAAATCTATTCAGTAGGTTCCAAGTTAGAGTACTTTCAGTGTAAAGAGCTTGTTACATGAGTTTTACTTTGTCACTAAAGTCTGTCTTTACCTAGCCTTTGTTTCCATCCATGATTTTTCTTAACTTTATAGACAGTAAATTGCATTTATGTAAATTACAGTGTGATGAGTTCTGACAGCTGTATACATCCATGAAACCATCACTGCAATGAAGACACAAAATGTTTCCAGAAGATAACTTGTGTGTTTTTGCAGTCCACTCTTCTCCACTCTGGCTCCAAACTAACCTTTGTTGTTTTAGCTTAGTTTGCATTTAAGCTAAATGGAATCATACTATTATGTTTGGTTTACTTCACCATCAAAATTTACTTTGAAAATCACATTGTTGCATATGTGAGTAATTTACTCCCTTTGTTGCTGAGTGTCAGTCTACTGTGCAGATGTTCCATATTTTTGTTTTTCCACTTACCTATTGACGCACCTTTGGGTTGTTTCCAGTGTGGGCAATATGAAGTTGTCACGTACAGGACTTTGTATGGACATACATTTTCATTTATCTTAGGTAAATATCTAAAAGTGGAAAAACAGGTGGGGGTTGTGGGAGGAAGGCTCAAGAGGGAGGGGATATACGTGTACATGTAGTTGTACTCTGCTGTACAGAGGAAGCTAACACAACATGGTAAAGCGATTATATGCCAATTAAAAAAAACTTTTTTAAAATACCAGCTTAAAAAAAAAGTGGAAAAACTGAGTCATATGACAGGAATATGTATAACTTTAGTTTTCCAAGGAGATGGTATTTTCATTGCCATCAGCATTGCAGTACAGTTCCAGGTGTGCTCCATATCCTCACCATATCTTTGGAGTTTTTTTTTATTTAAAATGATTTTATTGAAGTGAGGCTGATCCACAGTGCTGTGTTAATTTCTGCTGTACAGCAGAATGACTCAGGTATGCACATATGTAGCTCCCTGTGCTCTACAGTGGGACCTTGTTTGTCCGTCCTATATGACAGTTTGCATCCCTAGTCTCAGCCGCCTGACCCTTCCCTCCCCCACCCTCTCCCCCTCGGCAACCACAGTGTGTTCTCTGTATGAGTCTGCTGCTGTTTTTCAGATACACAGGTGCTCTAGTACCCTTTTTAAAAGACTTTCCCTTCCCCATTATATTGTCTTTTTGGTATCTTTGTTGAAAATCAGTTGACTATATATGTATGGGTTAAGTTCTGAACTCTGTGTTCTTTTCCATTAATCTATGTATGTCTGTCCTTTCACCGGTACCAGACTATCCTGATTACTGTAGCTTTATAGTAAATTTTGACATCAGTTGAATTTGTAAAGTCACTTTGACTTTTAATAGATCATTTGCATTTCCACATAAATTCTAGAATGAAGTTGAGCATTTCTACCTAAAACTCCTCCTGGAGTTTTGTTTGGGATTGTGTTGAATCTATGTATCAATTTAGAGGGAACTAATATCATTGTTTTATCATTGACATCCTGTATCATTGTTTTCCAATTCCTGAAATTTAGCCGTTTTTTACAGTCTTAGTTTCTATTAGCAGTGTTTTGTCATATCCAGTGTAGTGGCTTCTTATAAGTATTATATATCTATATAGAAAGAGATATAGTTTTATGGATATAAGATACATAATTTTTTAGATGTGTTTTTTGCAGTAATGTGTGCATGTGTGATCAGTCGTGACCAACTCTTTGTGACCCCATGGACTGTAGTCCATGGAATTCTCCAGGCCAGAATACTGGAGTGGGTAGCTGTTCACTTCTCCAGGGGATCTTCCCAACCCAGGGATTGAATCCAGGTCTCCTGCATTGAAGGCAAATTCTTTACCAGCTGAGCAACCAGGGAAGCCCAAGAATACTGGAGTGGGTAGCCTATCCCTTCTCCAACAGATCTTCCCAACCCAGGAATCCATCCAGGGTCTCCTGCATTGCAGGCAGATTCTTTACCAACTGAGCTACCAGGGAAGCCATGAAGAGTAATGTTATCTGCAAATAACATTATTTCTTATTGAAATAGCTAGGATCTCTTGTAATGTTGAATAGCATTGGTTAAAAGCAAATATACTTTCATTGTTCTCAATCTTAAGGGGAAATGTATTCACTGTCTCACCACTAAGTTGTTACAGATATTTCTTAGATGCCCTTTATTAGCTTGAGGAAATTCCTTTCTATTCCTACTGTGCTGAGAATTTTTATAATAAACAGATGTTAAATTTAGTAAAATACTTTTACACTGATTGAAACAACATATGATTTCCATCTTTAATCTGTTAATGTGGTGAATTACACTGATTTCAACCTTGCATTCATGGGATGAACTCCACTTGGTCAGGATCATGCTTTCATATTTTCCTGGATTTTATTTGCTATAATTTTGTATCATATAACATTTATGTTTCTGTGCTACATTGCTTTTGTAAATCATAATAGGAAGTCTGGGTTTACTATAAATAAGGTAAGAAAGCATTGGAAAGTCTTGAACAGAGTAACAGGTGATTTGATTTAGGAATAGAAAAGATAGGCAAATAAAGGCCTATGGCAGGTTAATAAAACCAACAATTTGATACAAACTTACTTCAACATGAAGGCATCTTAGCTTGAGTATCAGCTGAAAATTTACATTTGGTTGGAACATATCACACAGAAAGTGATACTCAGGAAGACTATTTTCAGACGGCTAAAGTTTAACCATATAGTTTTATATATAGCCTGTGGCAATTAATAGGGTTCCTTGGTGGCTCAAAACAGTAAAGAATCCGCCTGCAATGCAGGAGACCCAGGTTCAGTCCCTGGGTCAGGAAAATCACCTGGAAAAGTAAATGGCAACCCACTCCAGTATTCTTGCCTGGAGAATCTCATGGAAGAGGAGCCTGGCAGCCTATAGTCCATAGGGTCACAAAGAGTCAGTCACAACTGAGTGACTAACACTTTCACGGCAATTAATGACACCTGGTGTGTTTTGGGATGTGGGGATCTAATAGATTTTTTTTTAGCCACATTGACATGAAGTTTGTTTTTTTTTTTTTAAAGCTAACGAACTTACCTTGAATGCAGGCTAACCTGAGGCAAGAGAGGAAGGATGTTTGCAGACTTATATTAATATAGATATATATAATGATTTTCTTAATAGTTATGCATGAAGTATTTTAATAAATTTTCCTACATTTTCATTCTTTATAATCTCATCGTTAGACTTCATTTAACAGCTATTACATCCTTGAACTTATGTATGTAGTTCATTCACCAGTTTGTGTTTTAGAAGTTCTCTAATGCATAAAGACAAAAGACGTTTGTTTTCTTGATATCTTTTAGATTGGGAGTATGCATTTAAAAACAAGGAATTTCCATTAAAGCAAGTTATTTATGAAGAATCATCCAAAGTAATGATGATGGGAAGAAGCCATCTTAGTTATAACCTCAACTGCTCCAGTTGGAGAGGAGACTCTAAAAGTAAGGACTGGTTTAAGAACCAGTTGGGAACTCAGGAGGTACATGCTAGTCAGCTGATCGTCACTCATAGAGAAATCCTAACTGAGGATCACAGTAATGAATATACTAAGTCCTGGCAAACTTTCCATCACGAAACAATCTTTGATATAAAGCAGAAACGTAATAAGCATGAGCCACAAAAGAGAAGTTACCGGAAAAAACCTGTTGAAATGAAACGTAAGAAAGTCTATGTAGAAAAGAAACTCTTGAAATGTAATGAATGTGAGAAGGTGTTCAACCAGAGCTCATCTCTCACTCTTCATCAGAGAATTCATACTGGAGAGAAGCCCTACGCATGTGTCGAATGTGGGAAAACCTTCAGTCAGAGTGCAAACCTAGCTCAACATAAGAGGATCCACACTGGAGAGAAACCCTATGAATGTAAGGAATGCAGGAAAGCCTTCAGCCAGAACGCCCACCTTGCTCAACACCAGAGAGTCCATACTGGAGAGAAACCTTATCAGTGTAAAGAGTGCAAAAAGGCCTTCAGCCAGATTGCACACCTGACTCAACACCAGAGAGTTCATACTGGAGAGAGACCTTTTGAATGTATCGAGTGTGGAAAGGCCTTTAGTAACGGTTCATTTCTTGCTCAGCATCAGAGAATTCACACTGGAGAGAAGCCTTACGTGTGTCACGTCTGTGCGAAAGCCTTTAGCCATCGTGGATACCTAATTGTACATCAGAGAATTCATACTGGAGAGAGACCCTATGAATGCAAGGAGTGTAGGAAAACCTTCAGCCAGTATGCACACCTTGCTCAGCACCAGAGGGTTCACACTGGAGAGAAGCCGTATGAATGTAAGGTGTGTAGGAAAGCCTTCAGCCAGATCGCGTACCTTGATCAACACCAGAGGGTTCACACTGGAGAGAAACCCTATGAGTGTGTCGAGTGTGGGAAGGCCTTCAGCAACAGTTCGTCACTTGCACAGCATCAGCGAAGTCACACCGGAGAGAAACCTTACGTGTGTAAGGAATGTAGGAAAACGTTTAGCCAGAATGCAGGCCTGGCTCAGCATCAGCGAATTCATACGGGAGAGAAACCTTACGAATGTAACATCTGTGGGAAAGCCTTTAGCTACAGTGGGTCTCTAACTCTACATCAGAGGATCCATACTGGAGAAAGACCCTATGAGTGTAAGGACTGCAGGAAATCTTTCCGGCAGCGAGCACACCTCGCTCATCATGAGAGAATCCACACTATGGAGTCATTCTTGACTCTTTCCTCCCCCTCAGCCTCTATGTCCAGTCAGCTGCCAAGGCCTGTAGGCTTTATCTCCTAAATATGCCTTGAGTCTGACTCCATTAATCCATTTCCATTCTATCAATGTTTGTCCAATACACAATAATCTATTTGACACAGACTGTGGGAATAGCTTTCTAACCCATCCCCCTGTATTTACCATTTCCTGTTAGAAATCCATATTGCAGTCAAACTTGTATTTAAAAGGTCTGACCATATCAGTTCTCCTTCACCGAAACCCTTCAATGGCATCCCATAGGCTTAGGTCGAGGTGCACATTGCTCCAAATAGCCTGAAAGACCCCTGCCCCCCAGTACCTTGTCCCAGTTTACATTTCAGAGTCCCGTTTCATGTGACCGTCTCATTCCTGGGCTACTTATCAAAATTCAGAATTCATATTGCAGCAACAACTAGATCTGGGTTTCAGTTCTTACTGTTCCATTTTCTAGCCCTCTAGTTCTGGAGAAACATTTTGTCCCTTGTAAGCATCTTGTCTATTTCTATTATAGAAATAATAATGGTACTACCTCAAAAGTTAATGGGAGGATTAAATGAGATAATGCATGTAAATTGCTCAGCACAGTGCCTAGCATAATCAATAAACATTAATGTAAAATAAAAAGATAACTATGTATACAAAGACCTGATCATCTTAGCAGTGATTATCGGTGAAATAACAAAACAGCTCAAGACCCAGGAGACTAAAGATTTTTGAGTAGAAAGAGCAGCCCTCGTTCTGAAGCTGAGTGAAAAGGGTATCCAACACAGTAGAGTTAATGTTGGAGTTCATGATGATAGAGTTAAGATGGTAGCTTCTGTTTCAGTACAAACACGGAAATATGATTTTGTTGATAAGAAAAACTAACTTCATTATATATTCAACAGTTTTAAGAAACCAGGTGTTAAACATCAATTGTAATAAGTAAAATTTACTGAGATGTATTCATCATTTACATTTAAACAAAGGCAATATAGTCCTCAAAAGACAGAAAACTTTAAAAGATCAATGACCAAAGAAGATTAGAAAACAAAATTTAACTCACCATTCCTAATTCCAGGTAGATGAATCATGTTAAATCCATGTCATTTAAATAGAAAAGGTGTTAGGTTCTAAGCTGTAATTCCAAGACCAGAGGGAAAAGAAAACTATAGGTCAAAACTCATAAACATGTTTGATTTGTGTGAAATTTAAAATGAATACCTTTAGATGGGCATTTGTTTTCCACTTTTCCAGAGTTCAAACCACTACCTGTTGCCTTACATCTGACTTGTTTTACACTTTATTACTTCCTGACTCCTGAAGGCTTTGTGCCATCAGTGCTGGAACCAATTCTCATGTGACTATAAGTACAAAGAAAATGAGTAAAGTTTAATGGAGGATGAGAACAGACATTTTATCTTTCTGTAGGGGAAGATTCAGTATTATACAGATGTTAGTAAGCCCCAAATTAATCTGTTGATTTTTTGAACCTAACAAAATCCTAAGAATTTAAGGCTTGAAACATTGTGTTTGTCAACACACACACATAAACATTTACAATAGATATACACATAAAGGTGATAGTTCATTGTGAATAGCTTAACAGTATTGGTATATGAGATTCTGCTCAAAATTATTTCTGTACAAAACTGTCTCATTCTTTTATCCAAATGCGAAACAGTTATTAGGGGCTACCATACATAATCATGGAAAACAATCTCCCTAAATACAACATGAGATCCAGAAACCACACACATGGATTAGGTTTGACAATATAAGAACTTTAATGAGCTTTTATATAGTCAAAGATAGCAGAAAAGTTTTTAAACAGAATTTGAAAATATTAGTAAAATATGTTTAACCTATGAGATTCATATCCTTAACATAAAAGTACTCCTCCAAATCATTTAGAAAATGACACCTCCTTCCCTTATGGGTAAGAGGTATAAAGAGAGAACTGATGAAAATGGTAAGTACTGACTCTCACAAGGATCAGAATACAAGTTAAACAAGTGAACTACCATCTTTCAATATCAGATTGATAAAATTTGCACTGCAAAAGCATAGGCGAGGAGGTGCTTATGTGTACTGATGTAAAAGGTGACTTGTCAATATCAATTTTCATTGAAACTTCATTGTCAATATCAGAATTTTCAAGGCTTTCTTTTGCAATTAAACACACAAGTTTACCCTTCCATATCCTATAACAGATAAAACAATTTAAAAGGTATCAGAAAATAATGAAATTTTGTTAAAGACAAAAGGGAAAATACTGCTTATTCATGAAATGTAGCAGAAACAGCTGTGACCTGAAATGTTTGCCTGACAGATTTCAGTAATGAGAAGTCAAGTCTGTCCAAAGGTCCCTAGAGAAGCTAATGCTCTAAGCTGGCTTGTGTAGAGGCTGGGGGGTACCAGTGACAAGACAGTTTATGATTTTCTATGTGAAAGTTATGTTAGTATCCCTACCGAAGCTTTCCCATTATACTCGTCTGTAAGTAAAGTAAATTGGATCTTTTCACACCATTCAGAAAGATTAGTTCTAGCTGAATAAAATCCTAAATATTACATAGTAAAGTATTGGAAGAAAACATAATAGGATACGCTTATGACTTTGCTGTTGGACATATCTTCCTAAACTAGACAAAAACGAAAGCCACAAAGTAAAGATTAATGAACAACTTGATTGTATCAGAAGTTGTTCAGTCACTAAGTCTTGTTCAACTCTTTGCAATCCTATGGAGTGCAGCATGCTTTTAAAAAGATGAAACAGAATGGGGAAAAGCTGTAATAAAATACAAAAGGAAAGATGTAAGAATACCTGTAAATAGGTAAAGGACAACCAAGGGAGAATAAAAATGAACAAAGGATAATAATGGACAAGTCAGAAGAAATGCAGACCGCCAACACCGAGTCCCTGCTTAACCTTGCTATAGTAAAATATATAAATTTAAATAATTTTTAAAAACCTGGCAGTTGTATAGAGGAATAACTACTCTTATCAGTACCGCTCTGGAGGCAATGAAGTTGTTAAAACATTAACTAACCCCTTCAGAGGGCAATATGGTTAATACATGAAACAGAACTATCTAAATTTCCATCAATAGAGAAATACTGGCACCAGTTTAAAAGAATGGACTGGTGATATTGATAAGGATTTGACTAAAAGGCACTGATTAAAAACTTGCAGATTAACAGAGACTGCTGCTGCTAAGTCACTTCAGTCGTGTCCGACTCTGCATGACCCCATAGACGGAAGCCCACCAGGCTCCCCCGTCCCTGGGATTCTCCAGGCAAGAACACTGGAGTGGGTTGCCATTTCCTTCTCCAATTAACAGAGACTATATATTTAAAATACACTTCTAATATATTTCTATAACTATGCAAATACACAGAAATAATCCCTGAACAGACACATCCAATTTGTAACTGTTTTGCGGAGGGACCTGGAATGGACATTCTGGTCAAGAGGGTAGATTTATCATTATCTGTAATGTTTTAAATAAGAATGTTATCAGTAAAACAAACTATGAAAAAATTCAATGAACTTATGGAGAACGAGAGCAACTAGACTGAGAATTGGTAGCTTAAGTTGAAACCTTTCCTGGAATTTGGAGAATCTCATCTCTCTAGCCCTTCCCAGGCACACTGAAATCCCAGTAAATCACTGCATTCAGCGAAATAGATCTATAGTGAGAATAACCAAAGACTCCTACTGTCCACCTAGGAGAATCAAACAGTATCATTCTCAAATGTGAACAGACAGCTGAGGGTCATCACAGATGATGGAGAATATCAGCAGGACGAGGACCAAGAGACACTAAACCTGTAGCAGGTGAAGTTACATAATGAGAATAAAACTAAAAATGTACATTTGAGATTGGAATAGATGTTACACTTTTAAAGCAAATATGAGAAGCTACCAAAAAGAAACAAGACAACTCCTAAGAATAAAAAAAAATTACTGTTATAATAGAAGGTTTCAAAGTTGTGGAAATTCTTCCATTTCATAAATTTGGAAGAAAATGAGAAACGGGCTTGAATGTCTAGTAGAAGGCTCGTCTAGTTAATATGAGTTCCACCATACATACACACACAAATAATAACAGAGAAAATAGGAATGTGTCAAATGATTTAAGAATCTTTCTAAACTGAAGAAAGTTATGAATGCTCAGCTAGGAATAGCTCACTTGAATGTTGGGCAGGCTGAACTGGCAAAACCATATTATAATAGAAAAAAATTTTTAAAAGACACCCAGAAATATGCTTGTGGAATTCTGTAACACTAAAGAGGACACTGTCCTAAAAGCTTTCAAAATATGTGAGTTTCTCCTAAGAAAGAATAATGAGCGAGACAGCATTAGCCTTCCCTCCAATGAGCAATATTAGATTGTAGAACACAGAACAGCAGCTCCCAACTCAGGACTTGAAACTGCTTTGGATCTAGAAGTTTATAACGGAATGGTAGTGAAACATGAGGCCAAATACTGATATTCTGTATACACAGTTTGCTTCAGTTTACTCCCACTTGTCTTTCAATAGGGTAGTGAATGATTAGCAAAATCTGGATGGAAAAGGAAAAAACAGAAAAGGCTTTAAACAGTGGATCTAACCTAGTAAAGTGGTGTTAAGGGTGACTAGGATGATCACTGTAAAAATCAGACCAAATTACTGGTAGGCTAGATATCCAGGGAGTCAGTGAAGAGAAACCAGGGAGAAAGGAAGGGATGGGTTACATTAAATAGAATTAACACAGAGTTTGAGGATTTCTGTAATGCGAAAACAAACATTCATCAGAAGGAAAGACAGACAATTATTGGCTTGGGAAAAAACAAAGGAGAAGCCATACCAGATATCATGGTCCTAATATAAAGCAAGCCCCATAAAATGTGACATGACTTTGGAAACAGAATATGGAAAAAAAAATGAGTACTGGGATCATAACACTGGACTTGTAGAGGAGGAAATGTAATCTTCAACAATGCTTGGCTGTCTTAAGAGAATAATACTTATACAGTGATAATGACCTAATGCTATTTTATTTCCAGCCTTAAAATAGACAAATCCCTAAGTCTCTGTATGTGTGTGTATGTATGTGTATAACAGACCCCATGGGCTGTACTGTATCATCCATGGAATTCTCCAGGCCAGAATACTGGGGTGGGTAGCCTTTCCCTTCTCCAGGGGATCTTCCCAACCCAGGGATCAAACCCAGGTCTCCTGCATTGCGGTGGATTCTTTACCAGCTGAGCCACAAGGGAAGCCCCTTATTTCCAGCTTTAAAATAGACAAGTCACTGAAGTCTCTGTGTGTGTATGTATGTGTATATGTTATATATATATACACACACACTATGTCTAATATCTATTTAATAACATAAAGGCAAAATAAGCTGATAGACTGGATGGTGGAAGGCTGACAGGGAAATAAGAGTTTGAAACAAGGATAAGGGGCAATATGCTCATGATACATGGAGAGGATTCAGGAGATCTGTCGAAAGTTGATAGAAGAAATGTAGGTTAGTTGTATTTGAAGTTAAAACACACCAGAGGAGCTATTATAACCCGCTTGGTGGGATGAATTAAATCCTTACCTTTAATGAAGACTCAGGGAGTATATAAAGTTAGTAAATTTACAAATAAAATTAAAGCAACTGTAATCAGGACTCTGACAGAAACCCAATTCAAATTAGCTTGGAGAAACGTATTTGTTAGCTCCTATAAATGAAAGATCAGAGCATGTATGTCACAGCCTCAGGTACGCTGGACTTGGTGCTCAGGCTCATCAGATTAGTAGCTCACAGCTATGCTTTCACTTGTTTCATCTCTGGCAGGCAGAAATCAATAAGATAGTTGGAAAACTCCTAAATATTTGAATCAAAAAAGCACAATTTTTAGTAACCCACAGGTGAAAAGGCAAAACAAAAAGCATTTTGAATTGAAACTTGTAACACAGCATATCAAAATACATGGAAAGCAGCTGACACATTACTTAGAAGGAAACATCACTAAATTGTAAAATAAAGCTCTCAATGGCTTCAATCTCACCTTTATCAGATTAGAAGATGAAGAGCAATGAAACCCAAAGGTAGCATAATAATGGAAATAAAGAATAGAAATCAATAGGAAACAAATATAAAAGGTCAATAAACCCAATATCTTCACTCAGACAACATCAAAGAAAATATTCCAGTTACAAATACCTGGAATGACAGGGATAACATCACTACAGTTATTAAGCGGATGATGGTGATGGACAGGGAGGCCTGGCGTGCTGTGATTCATGGGGTCGCAAAGAGTCAGACGCGACCGAACTGAACTGAAGGGAATACTGTGAACCTTAGGCCAAAAAATTTGACCACTTAGATAAAATGGAAAAACTTTCCTGAAAGATTCAACCTGCCAATCTTACTCAATCTCTTTAAACTTATTGTTTTATCCTTTGTCAGGTGCTTTTTATAAAGGAATAAATGTTTGATTTCTTGATAAATCTGCCACAGCAATAGATCCAGTTTCCTACAGCAAATTTTATAACTTTCATGAAATAAATCCAAGGTTAAACTCACTTTTTAGGATCTTATTATAAATAATGAAGCATGCAAGGTGGATGAGCTTTTGTCTATTAGCAAAGATCATTAAAATCACAGTCAAAAAGTGTCAACAGAAGAATTAACTATCTTACAAATTAACTTGTATTCCTGGTATCTTGCAAACACATTTGAAGAAATATAGGACTGGGGGCTTCCCTGGTGGCTCAGTAGTAAAGAATCCACCTGCAAATGCAGGAGACACAAGTTTGGTCCCTGATCCAGGAAGGTCCCACATGATGTGGAACAACTAAACCCGTGCGCCACAACTCCTGAGCCCGTGCTCTAAAGCCCAGGAGCCACAATTATGAACTCACGCCCTAGAGCCCTTGCTCCACAGCAAGAGAAGCCACCCCAATGAGAAGCCCCACGCACCACAACTAGAGACTAGCCCCTGCTCACCACAATCAGAGGAAAGTCCTGCAGCAATGAAGACTCAGCACAGTCATATAATTATATAAAAATATAAGATTTTTTTTAAAGTACAGGACTCATCTTATTTGAGAATCCCTTAGACTGAAAGGAGATCAAACTAGTCAATCCTAAAGGAAATCAGTTCTGAAATTCATTGAAAGGACTGATGCCGAAGCTAAAGCTCCACTACTTTGGTCACCTGATGTGAAGAGCTGACTCACTGGAAAAGACCCTGATGCTGGGAAAGATTGAAGATGGGAGGAGAAGGAGGTGGCAGAGGATGAGATGGTTGGATGGCATCACCAACTCGATGGACGGGAGTTTGAGCAAGCTCTGGGAGTTGGTGATGGACAGGAAGGCCTGGGGTGCTGCAGTCCATGGGGTGACAAAGAGTCAGACATGACTGAGCAACTGAAATGAACTGATAGGAAACAATTAAAAATGAGTGCACAATCTGCCTTGACTTTTCCCAAAGAGTTCCTCATTCTCTTCTAAATGATTTAAAATTCATTCCATTTTTTGGCAATGTGGCAGAAGTACTGGGAATCAAACATAATGGGGCAGCAAGAGGTCAACAAGTCAGTGTCAAAGGAAGTAGGTTCTGCTTCATGTGGAGTCAGCAGCTGAGGGGAAGGTGGGCTTGGTCCTCGAGGTGGGGTGGCCTCGAGGTGGGGGGAGACTGAGATGCAGGAGCAGTGGAGGCGTCTGCACTTTAAGAAGTTAAAATAACACAAGTTCTTGAATTTAAAATCAGTTGGTAAATCTGGGGACTTTCTCATTTCTGATCTGTTACCTCTTGCCCAGATTGCCTCAATTTTTTTACATGAGTCTGAGAAAGGAAAAACTGCCTATTCTTTGGTTTTGTTCTTTTTCTGCCTTCTATTGGGTTCACTAAGGATTTTTTATTATTCCATTTTATTTGATTGTTTACATCTCTTTAAAAAATGTTTTAGTGGTTACTCTTAAGGTTACAATGTACATCTCTAATTAACCAGCATATTATCTTCAAGTGACATTAACAAGATATTACACGTTTCCTAATCTCTCCCATTTTTTGTGTTTGTCATATATTTACACTTATACGGCTACAGAATACTGCTATTGACAGCTATCTTCCAGATGTTTAGATAAGCCTAAAGTTAAGAAAAATTATCTTACCTTCATTTATTCCATTTCCAGATCTTCGTGCATATCCGAGTATATGCTATGTTTCACATTCCTTCTCTTAAAGAACTTCATTTAACATTTCTTTTAGAGTAGGGTCTTCTGGCAGTGTACTTTCTGTTTTTCTTTGAGAAAGTCTTCATTTTTCTATCAATTCTGAAAGATATTTTCATGAAAAATTTCATCAAGACAGTCCCCCCTCCCCATTTTGTTCCTGTATAATGTCTTAACAAAATCTTTCCTGGTATTAAGCTTTATAGATTTATGTTCTGTTGTCATTATCCATTATTTATTCAGATATTTCTTATCAGTCATTTTCTCTGCTTCTTCTGGGATTCCATTATGTTATGTGTGGGGACAACAGATCTTTCCCCACAGCCCTCGGGTGATCTATTCTTTGCTGTCACTCCTACCCTCCTTAGTGTTCCAGTTTGGCTACTTTTTATTGACTTACCTTCAAATTCAGTTATTCTTTCCTTGGCTGCGTCAAGTATACCTATGAGCCTGTTAAAGGTTTTGTTCATCTCTACTGTGTTCATTTTTTATTATTTCCATTTGATTCTCACAGTTCCATCTCTCTGATCAAATGACCCATCTAATGTGCCTGTTAAACACCTTTTTCATTAGAGCCTTTAACATATTACTCACAGTTACTTAAAATTCTGTGTCAGGGAGTCGGGTTCCAGTTCTTGATTGCTTCTGTCTCTTGGTGGTGGGTGTTGACTTTTCTTGTAACCTTTGTAAAAACTACTTTTGACCAAACTCTATGTATCTTGTGTTGGACAGTAGAAACAGAAGTAAATAGATTTTAATCCTTAGAAATGGTCATTTCTTCTGTTCAGCCTTTCATGTTTTCATTAATATAGTTAAAAACTGGATGAGATTTAAGGTTGCTTGTTGCTATGATCACCCTAAGTTCATCACAGCCTTCAAAATTCACTAGCGATTCCTTAAAGTAAGGGCTTGTTTTTCACAGGTTTATCTCAATGTCTGGGTGACCTTCGAATTTAGGTGTTCCCTTTTGACTATGCCTTAAGAGAAAACCCAGCTAAACTAAGGTTATTTTCATTCATTATTACTGTTTACCACTTACTTTGCACGTCACTGTACTAAATGCTAGAACTTGTAACTCCCCTAATACCTCACAACCCTCTGCCATTAGTTTGTACATCTGTACTTTCTCTGTTGCCTTCAATAGCCTCCCAACATTTGTGTGCCTAGTATAATACCTATGCTTCCGTTAATATGATCAGTCTCCAAAAGTGATCAATCACCATGGAGTTCACGATCCTTGACATTACTTGTGTACCTTATATGCTTCCATATTTAAATAGCCTGTATTCCCTAAACTGCAAGTGCCTGCAGGCAAGAACAGTGTCTTATTAGTACACATGACATGTTTTAGGTTTGTGACCATTGATTTGGAACCAATGTCTAGGGCAGACTGGCAGAGGACTTAGCGAAGTAGAGGGGTATGTGCACAGAACGGCAGGGAAAAAAAGACATGGCCCTCCACAAGCCTCCTCTGTGTCATCTGTTCATCCATTTGCTTGAAGTGCTGATTTTTATGCTGATTTTGCAGACTGATATGACAAGTTTAAATGGAAAATTAATTGTTCTATTATACTGCATGCATGCTCCCTTCATAAATCCAGTTGTTATTTTCTCAGCTGTGTTCAAAGTTAGTGACCTAACCATGTGGTCAAACAATCCACATAGTTGTCTTAACAAGACATGGGTATTTTCAAAAATAGCTTTTGCAATAGGAAAACACACAGAAGAGTCCAACTGTATATAACCCAGTTCCAAAAAAGACTTCTGATTTTATTTCTTACATATTTTGCACAAACCGGAAAGAGGGACTGAACACTATTGTATATATGGTGAACAGCTGACAAGAAAAGAGCCTGGCACATAAATGCAGGGTTTTTCTCATGTCTTAGTTTAGTTTGCCATAACAAAACACCATAAACTGAGTGACGTAAAATTCATTTCTCCCAGTTTTGGAGGCAGGAAGTCTGAGGTCAGGATGACACACGGCTGGATACTGGTGAGGGCTCGTTTGTCTTCTTGTGTCCTTGCACAGCAGAGATCTCTGGTGTCTCTTCTTTTGAAAACATCATTCCTGTTATGAGGACCACATCCTCAAGACCTTATCTAACCCTTACTATATCCCAAAAGGCCTCAATTCAAACACAGTCACATTGGGGGTTAGGTTTTTAACATGAATTCAGTGCACGACATCCCATTCTCCACCAATCACTTGTTGCACACCAGTGTTCTTACATAAAAATATCAATGTTTATTCATATAAATATAAATTCATATACAAACAAAATAATAATTTCTCCCCATTCTGAAGTTCCTCATTCTTCAGTACATTCTGTTTTTTTCCCCATTAGCTTGTCCCACGCTTGTTAGATTTTTCACACCATGAAGATCATGTATCTTCATATTGATAGAGACAGTACGGTAATGATTCTATCACTCCACACAACTGTGAGTGCTATTATCTCTTTACTCAGTCTTCTTTATTCTTGCCTACAAGTTACTGTTACCTGAAAATGGCACCCTGGTTTATGACAAAATCCCTTCTAAGGGACAAACTTCTAAGGGACAAACTTTCTTCACATGACCTTAAGTCAGGCTCACAGATCCATCCAGAAAAATGGATTTACAGTTTACTTTGTTGTACATGACCAATGAAATAGCTTTAAAGTTACGATGGAAATAAAGTATCAGTTATTTTTATCAAATGAAGAATGCTCTTCATTAAAAATGACTGACCCAATCATCTGAGCTTGTTATTTTGAAACTAATGTATGATAAAGTCACTGCTTCAGTTGATTTCAAATCCTCCGGTCAAATCACCAATGACTTTTGTTCTTTGGTGTTCAAAGTAAGACACAACGTCAAACTGCCCCATTTTTACACAGTTTGTGTTCAGTTCAGTTCAGTCGCTCAGTCGTGTCCGACTCTCCGCGACCCCATGAATCACAGCACGCCAGGCCTCCGTGTCCATCACCAACTCCCGGAGTTCACTCAAATTCATGTCCACAGAATCACAGACATGCATTTTCCCACGCCTCTGTCTCTGCTACTTTGCTGGCCGCCCCCTCCGCTTTTACATGTCTGAAATGACCTTAAGCCTTCCCCTCAGAATGTGTACTCTGATGTCGAATCAAGGATGAGCTCCGGCTGTATGCCTTCCCACACTTACTGCACTCATAGGGCTTCTCCGAGGAGTGGCTTCTCTGATGCCGGATGAGGTCGGAGCCGCTGCTGAACGCCTTCCCGCACTCACCGCACTCATAGGGCTTCTCTCCGGTGTGACTTCTTTCATGGAGGATGAGGGACGTCCGCTGGCTAAAGGCCTTCCCACATGTTTTGCATGTGTATGGTTTCTCTCCAGTGTGAATTCTTTCATGTTGGGCGAGGTGTGCGCTCTGACTGAAGGCCTTCCCACACTGATCGCATTCATAGGGTCTGTCTTCACTATGAATTCTCTTATGTCTAGTAAGAGAGATGCGGTGGCTGAAGGCTTTCCCACACTCCTCACACTGATAGGGTTTTTCTCCAGTATGAATTCTCTGATGTTCAATAAGAAATGACTGGCGGCCAAAAACTTTACTACACTTATTGCATTTGAAGGGTTTCTCTTCAGAATGAATGTTCTGATGTATTTTAAGGTTGGCAGTTCCAGAAAACATCTTCCCACACTCTTTACATTCAAACAGTTTCTTTTTCTTTGTATGGACTTTCTGGTGTTGGATAAGGGATGAATGCCGATTGAAGACCTTCTCACATTTATTACATTGGTATAGTTTCTCTTTATTATGAATTCTTAGATGTAGAATAAAGGTTGAAAGCCGCCTGAAGATCTTCTCACACTTATTGCATTCGTAGGGTTTCTCTGAATTGTGAATTCTCTGATGAAGCATAACGGATGAAATTCTATTAAAGGATTTCCCACATTTTCTGCATTTATAAGGATTCTCTAAATGGTGACTTCTCCTTTGTAGACTGTGACTTAAGGTCTTCTCACTTTCACAAGTTTTCTCTTCAGTATGAATTCTTTTATGTATAACAAGGGCTGATTTCTTACTGAAGACTCTCCCACATTTATTGCATTTGTGTATTTTCTTTCCACTGTGAATTTTCTTATGAAGTAAAAAAGATGACATGCGAATGAAGGCTTTCTTACATTTTCTGCACTGGTAGACATTTTCAACAAAGTGGATTTTCTGATGTATACTGAGAGATGAGCACTGATTCAAGGCCTTTCCACAGTTAAAGCCTTCCTTTTCACCATGAATTTTCCCATGTAGGAGCAGAGATGTTCTCTGAATGAAGCTTTCCCCACATTTATCACACTCAAAGCTTTTCCTTCCATTGTGGGTTTTCTGGTGAAGAATGAGGGATGAGATCTGTCTGAAAGCTTTTCTACAACTACTGCATTCATAAGGCTTCTCCCCAGCATGAGAGTTCTGATGAAATTTAAGAGATAAGCTTTGACTAAAGAACTTCCCACAGTCGTTACATTTTAAAGATTTCTTCTCTGAGTGTACTTTCTTGGGTTTTATTAGGACTGAATTTTTCCTGCAGCCTCTCTTTCCTGTGGGAACTTTCTGTGGCGTGGAAACTGGTTTCTGATAGATGCTTTGCCCAGATTTGTTGCACTGATTTGGAGGCAACTTCTTGGTCTCACATTTAGACCCTAAGTCTGAAAGACATCAAGAAATTCAGTTTGTTTTCCTGTGCTAAAAAATGAAGCTGTTTTCAATAATTATCAATCAAAGTAATAACAATGATGATAATTAGAGTAATAACTCTGAGTGTTTTATTATAGTTTTAACATAGTAAGGACTTTATAGAAATATTTAATAACAAATTCACGGAAGTGCAATTTGAAATGAATAAAGGTTTTATTATTGAATAAATATATACCATATACTTTGGAAGAAAAGCTATGACAATCCTAAACAGTCTATTAAAAAGCAGAGACATCACTTTGCTGACGAAGGTTCATATAGTCAAAGCTATGGTTTTTCCAGTAGTCATGTATGGATGTGAGAGCTGGACCATGAAGAAGGCTGAATGGTGAAGAACTGATATTTTTGAACTGTGGTGCTAGAGAAGACTCTCTAGAGTCCCTTGGACCACAAGGAGATCAAACGAGTCAACCCTAAAGAAAATGCTGAAGATGAAGCTCCAGTACTTTGGCTATCTGATGCAAAGAGCGGACTCATTGGAAAAGATCCTGATGCTGGAAAAGACTGAAGGCAGGAGGAGAAGGTGGTGACAGAGGTTAAGATAGTTAGATGGCATCACTGACTCAACGGACATGAGCCTGAACAAACTCCAGGAAATGGTGAAGGACAGAGAAGCCTGGCATGCTGCAGTCCATGGGGTCACAGAGTTGGAAAAGACTTAGCAGTTGAACAACAACAACACATAACACGTTAAACTTCATAAACTGTTCAATAGATAATAGTAGTTTTATTACAGGAAATGTTCAGGAAAGGCAGAAGGTAAACTATAGACAGACACAATTTGCCAAAACTCAAAACATAAGAAACAGATGATCTGAATAGGCACATATCTATTTAAAACACTCAATCAGTAATTAATAACCTTCCAAAACAGAAAGTACCAGGCCCATATGTGTTTGCTAGCGAAATCTACGAAACATTTAAGGAAGACATCATTCCAATTCTCCATGATCTCTTTCGAGGACAAAAGCAGAGGGAATACTTACTACCTCATTGTAACAGGTCATCATTACCTTAACACCAAAACAAGACACACCATAAGAAAAGCATTGTACAGACCAATATCCCTGTTAAATACTTATCCAAAAATCCTAAACAAAATACTAGCAAGCCAAATTCAACAGTACATTAAAAGGATCATACACATGAGCAAGCTGGATGCAAGGATAGTTCAACATAGGAAAATAAATGTAATATGTCACAATCACCAAATTAAAGGACAAAAACCACATGATCTCAACTGATGCAGAAAAAACTTTTGGCAAAATTCATCACTGTTTCATGATAAAAAACACTCAATGAGCTAGGAACATAAGGAACTACCTCAATTTCACACCAAAAACAGTTTGAACATTTATTAACTAATTTGAATAAGTGAATTAATTCAGTAAAGTGGCAAGATATAAAATCAACACTCAAAAATCAGTTTTGTTTCTATATACTACCAATGACCACTCCATAAAGGAAATTGAGAAAACAATCCCATTTACTATAACATCAAAAAGGATAAAATATTTAGGAGTAAATTTAACCAAAGAGATGAAAGACTTGTACACTGAAAACTACAAACACTGCTAAAAGAAATCAAAGCTATAAATAAATGGGAGGACATGCTGTGCTTGTGGATTGAAAGAATTAAAATTGTAAAACTGTCCATACCACTCAAAGTTATCTACAGATTCAATGCACTCCCCATCAAAATCCCAGTAACATTTTTTGCAGAAGTAGAAAAAAGTCCTAAAATTCATATGGAATCTCAAGGGACCTTGAATAACCAAAACACATTTGAAAAAGAGAAATGAAGGAGGATTCGGACTTCCTAATAATTAAGATGATGTGGCAGTGCCATAAAGGTACATATACAGACCAATGGAAGAGAAAAAGACAGCCCAGAAATAAACTCTTAAATATCTGTCAAATGATTTTCAACAAGGATGCCAAGACTGTCCCAAAGGGGAAAGAACAGTTTCTTCTACAAATGGTGTTGGGAAAACTGGGTACCTACTTGCAAAAGAATGAACATGGACCCCTTAGTTACACTATATACAAAAACTAACTCAAAAATAGACTAAAGACCTAAAATGTTGAGACCAAAAATTATTGCACTCCTAGGAAGAAAACACAGGGGAAAAGCTTCAGGACGTTGGATTTGGCACTGAATTTCTTGGATATGGCACCAAAAGCACAGGTAACAAAATGAAAGGAGAGAATGAGACAATATAAAACTTAACTTTTGTGTTTCAGAGAAAACAACAGGGAAAAGGCAACCTATGGACATTGCAGATCACATATATGATGAAGGACTAACATGCAGAATATATAAAGAACTTCCACAACTTAAAGATAAATTACCCTGTTAAAAAATGGGCAAAAGACTTGAATAGATATTTCTCCAAGAAGACAGACAAATGGCCAACAAACACATTAAAAGATGTTCAACACCATTAATCATTAGAGAAATGTAAATTAAATCCACAATATCACCTCACAACATAGAAACAGTCAATACATATATTAAAAAAAAAACAACAACAGAAAACAAGTGCTGTAAGGATGAGCAGAATCTGGAACCCTTGTGTGCTACTGGTGGAAATGAAAAATGGTGTAGCCACTGTAGAAAATGGTATGGTGGTTCCTTAGAAAATTAAAAACAGAACTACCACATGATTCAACAATACTAACACTGGGTACATATCCAAAGGAATTAAAATCAGGATCTTGAAGAGATTTATCTGTACACCCATATTCACTGCAGCATGAATCACAGAGGCCAAGATGTGGAAGCAACCCATATGTCCACTAACAGATGAATGAATAAAGAAAATGTGGTATATGCATACAGTGGAATATTATGTAACCTTAAAAAAGAAAATCCTGTCACATACTACAACACGGATGAACCTTGATGACATTATGCTAAGTGGAAAAAAGCAGTCACGGAAGGTCAAATACTGCATGATTCCATTTATATGAAGTATCCATAGTAGTCAAAATCATACCAAGGGCTGAGTGGAGAGGTGGAAAGAATAAGTATTTAGTGGGTACGGAGTTTCAGTATTGCAGTATTTAAAACGTTCTAGATACCTCTTGTTCAACATGCAAATATACTTAACTGTACATTTAAAAATGGTTAAGATGCAAATTCCCTGGCAATCCAGTGGTTAGGACTCTGTGCTCTCATTCCCAAGGGCACAGGTTCAATTCCTGGTTAGGAAACTAAGATCCCACAAGCCAAGCAGTGCAGCCAAAAAATAAATAAATAAAAACTAAATTAAAATGGTTAAGATGGTAAATTTAATGTTATGTGTTTTTTACAATTAAAAGCTTAAACTCAATAGCTATAAAAATGAACTAAAAACACAACGGGAATCTATCAATACTAGAGAAGGAAATGAGTTCTTGAAAAGCAGTCAAAATAAATGCTTATGGGAAAGATTTTTAATTTTTTTTTAAGGAATGAAGACAATGATGCAAGTCAGATCATTATAAATACAATCACTAGAGAAGTCAGAATACACACGCTTTCTCTGAAGGGAAATATGAAAACCAAAGCAGGGTGGGGATGAGGCTATTAAAACCTGAGCTTCTGAGACCAGAAGCTGGGGTTCAAACCCCAACTTTGCTGCTACTTCCCAGCTAGATGACCTTGGGCAAGTCACTGAACTTCTTTGGCCCTCAGTTTCCTCATCTATAAAATAGGAATAATAAGAGGACCTACCTTATAGAGCTGTTGGGAGGAACCTGTACTTAAAAAAAAGTATCAAGGACTTCCCTGGTGGTCCAGTGGTTATGAATTCACCTTGTTGTGCAGGATACACAGGTTCTACCCACAGTCGGGGAAATAAGATTCCACATGCCATGGAGCAACTAAGCCTGTGAGCTCTGGAGCCCATGTGTCATAACTAGGGAGTCTGTTTGGCAATCCAGCATGATGTAGCTAAGACCAGACGCAGCCAAATAAATAATTTTCTTTTTTAAAGAGTATCAGATACCTAATGAGAGGCTTGTTGAATATTAATTATTCTCCCTCTGGGGACACATACTGAAAAGACTTGAGTTTTCTGCACAACCTTGGGGTCTTTGAGGTGGAGAAACTGGCTCTCAACTATTATCTTAAAGATGTTGCCCTTTTATGATGGAAGGCACTCACCCAAGCCCCGGCGTCTTTTCACTGGGTCCACCATCCAGGGCGCTTTCCCTTTCTCCAATAAGGTGATCACGTTTGGTCTCCGAAAGGAAAGTCCTACAACACAGGAAAAACACTGGCACTGAGCATGATGTGGGCACCACAGCTATTAGAATCAGGCTTTGTATCAAGAGAAATGGGGTTTATTCATGCAAAAGCACCACAGAGGATGTGAAGGGTAGGTGGAGAAAAAGGATGAAACGTCAGTCAGAGACAGCAGAGCTATTCACTTCTAACTCTTCAAAACCAAGTACTCTGGGGAAGAGCTGGGGCAGAACTCCTGGGGCTGGTCATTCGGATACAGTCTTTCCACACCCAAGCCCGCGGTCCTCTGGTCTGCTGTAACCCACACTCCCACGCCAGCTGTTCCCCGTCAGCACCCACCAAGAGCATTACTGGTGGCTTCCATTTCTGCTTTGCTTTCTTTCCGTGACTCCCAGAACGAGCCTCACGCTGCCCCCTCAGCAGGATAAACAAAACAGGCGGTGCTCCCCTCTCCTTCTGAAGTCTGAGCCCCATTCCCAAAGTCCTAAAAACTCCAAACTCTTCCCTTTGTCCTCCCAGCCCTAGGATGGAGGATGTGTCCTGCAGTTACCATCTCTGTGTTACCTCAGCGTCCAATATTCACCTTTTAATAGTACCTGTTAAAAGCCAATCCTTTAAATTATTTCTCTCAAAAACAACCCAAGTCCTCAAAAGGTTATATATATAGTTACTATTGATATACGAGCAGTACCTACCACTCCTAGACATATACCCAAGACAGATGAAAATATGCATCCACGCAAAAATTTGTACACGAACATTCATAGCAGCAGATTCATACAGCCATACAGTAGAAAGAGCCCAAATCCCTATCAGCTGGTGAATGGAAAAACAAAAGGTGGAATATAATTTGGCTGTGAAGAAGGAATGGGGTACTGATACATGCGACAATGCAGATGAACCTCAAAAATATTACCTTAAATGAAAGAAGTCAGACACAAAGGACAACATTTTTAATTTCATTTTTATGGAACACCAAGAATAGGGAAATTCATAGAAAGTAGATAATGGTTTAGTGTCTGCCTAATCTGGGGGCGTTAGTTGGCACAGGTAAATAAAAACATGATTGATGATAGTTACAGGCTTTCTTTGGGGGTAACGAAGATGTTGGAGAAGACTCTTGAGAGTCCCTTGGACTGCAAGGAGATCCAACCAGTCCATCCTAATGGAGGTCAGTCCTGGGTGTTCATTGGTAGGATTGATGTTGAAGCTGAAACTCCAATACTTTGGCCACCTGATGCCAAGAGCTGACTCATTTGAAAAGACCCCGATGCTAGGAAAGATTGAGGGCAGGAGGAGAAGGGGACAGCAGAGGATGAGATGGGGCATCACCGCCTCAATGGACATAGGTTTGGGTGAACTCCGGGAGTTGGTGATGGACAGGGAGGCCTGGCGTGCTGCGGTTCATGGAGTCGGCAAAGAGCTGGACATGACTGAGCAACTGAACTGAACTGAAGGTGTTCTAAAACTGACTACGGTGATGGGTACTCAAGTCTGTAAATACACTTAAAAAACCAACTGAACTGTATACTTCACATGGGTGAATGGTATAATATGTGAATTATACCTCAATAAAGCTACTTTAAAAAAAAAAAAAGCCAAACTGGAGTGGCTTCTCTTTCCCTGACTAATTGATTCATCTCCCTCAACAGCCCAGTTGTGGATCATGGGAGCAGGAGAGCCTTACCGAGAGAAACCAGGTTCTGGTAGTTTTCCAACATGACGTCTTCATACAGATCCTTCTGAATGGGGCTCAGCCATTCCCACTCCTCCTGGGAGAAGTAGATGGCCAAATCCCCAAATGTCACTGGTGCCTGAAATGGAAAAGCAGATGTCCTTTCACTGTGGGCTTGTGCTTCCACATGGCTGGAGAAAACAGTTTTCTTCCAAACATGGAAGACACATGATGCCAGGGTTCTATTAAGGAAACACTGAGGTTCTGAGATCAAAAGGGGCAGTTGTAATAAATAAAACACAATGCAATATGATACAGCTGGTATTAAAGGTTTTGTTCCATAAAAAGCATATCAATTTGTGTTTACACAGCACTGACAAAGACAGGCATTCTTCTCAGTACCCTGCATGCACGAGCTCATGTTAGGCAGTGACTGGGGCGCTGCCAAGAGGACGGCAGCGATGTTACTGATACAGGAACTGAGGCCCAGAGAGGTGAGGCAACTTACTGGAGCTCTAACAGCTTGTAAATGGAGAAGCTGGGGTTCAGTCTGGGCAGTCTTGCTTCTGATTCATGTCCCTAACCACATGTGAATGCATTATACATGGCCAAATTTTTGCAGATATTATCATGGTTACTAATCAGTTGACCTTAAAATAGGAGGAAGTAGCCTGGATTATCTAGGTCAGCTTGGTGTCATCACAGGAGCCCCAAGAGCAAAGAATTTTCTCCAGTTGGCGGAAGAGGAAAGCGGAAAGGGAAGTCAGAGAGATCTGCAGCATGAGTGGTACTGGAGCTGTTGATGCTGGTTTGAAGATGGGACGAAGGGAGCCACTTGGGAAGCGGAGGAGAAGGAATGAAATTTTGCCAGTAACCACTGAGTTCAGAAGAGGACCCTGAGCATCAGATGGGACCACAGCTGGCGGACAGCTTGATTTCACTCTTGTGGGACCCAAAACAGAGGACCCAGCTAACCCAAGCTGAGTCTGAACCCCAACCCACAAACGTGAAAATAAATGTATGCTGTCTCGAATGGCCACGTTTGTGGCAATAGGGAATGAATACACACAACTTAAAGGGCAAAAGTGTCTGAGAAACTGGATTCAGGAGGCTTTCTGTAGAAAATCGCTTGATCGCGAAAATCTTGAAATGTGCCTATCACAGGAGGCTGCCTCAGTGACCTGGGTCCAACTAACTCTACCTGAATACCTACAGGGTCAGAAGTCTCTCAAAGTTAGAGAAATTTCCTCCTCGTAAATACAGGCTGTACAAGTAGAAACAATGCAACATTAGAGATTAACTCTGGAGGACAACATCCAGCGCTCTGCCCCAGCAGGTCCCACATGGGCACTCATGTCCACCTTGAGAAATCATGGTGTCTCTGGTCTTCTCTGGGGAGTGAAGACAGGCAGAGCCCCTGGAAATGCTGAATGAATAGGTGAAAGGTCATGCGCACACTCAGAAAAAAGGAGAGGGGCCCTGCTCACGCTCCCACCTCCGAGGTGACGGAAGGAAACCAGGGACCAGGTCTTGCGTGGGTCTCCAGGGGGCCGGAAGGAAAGAAATGGTTCTCTACAAGGCAGAAGAACTTTCCCAAAGAAAGAGCAGTCACTACTTACCTTGGACTTGGACTTCCCCCGAGCAGCAGGCATCCTCTCCTCCGTCTTAGGGCTCACAGCTGCAGGAGGGCAGAGCACTGAGATGGTGGGCCTGGGGGAAAAGAGAAGCCATGAGACTGCCTGGGCCACTGGGAGGGCCCACAGCCTCCGGGCCCACACGTTGGTCACACACACGCACCGGGGAAGTCAGAGCATCGTCTGAAACATTCCTGCCCGTTCTCAGCATCAGGGAGAAGCTGCAGCCAACACCATCTCTTCCTGAGATCACAGGAGGCTCCAGGTCAGGAAACAATGAAAGGGGCAGACACCTGCTCTTCCAGCTGACAAGTAGCTGTGGCATGCCCACCACGCGCCAGGAGCTGTCCCAGGGGCTGCGGGGGAGCAGAGTCAGAGCAGAGAGGCACCCACTCCCAGTCCCTTACATTCTAGCAGGGAGGAGAGGCCCACACAGAGCCCAGCGTGAGCCGTGATCCCTACTGTGAAGGAAACAGGACCTGAGCAGGGAAGGAGGGGTAGGCGGCGGGGGGAGGCCTCTCAGAAGAGGCCACCTGGAACCGAGGCGTGACTGCAGCGCACACGTGAGTCACCTGGGCGTGAGGAGAAAGGCATTCTGGGTAGAGGTGCAGCAGGTGCAAGAGCCCTGCGCCAGGCGTGTGGAGGACAGAGAGAAAGTCGGTGAGCGGAAGCTGCATGAGGGAGCGGGGAGACGGTGGGCCTGCAGCGGGTACTCGCCGGGCGTGTGGAGGGCAGAGAGAATGTCGGTGAGTGGGAGCTGCGTGAGGAAGTGGGAGCCAGGAGACGGTGGGCCTGCAGCAGGCAACATGAATACCAGCAGACACTGAGTTCTGGAAATAAACTGTTTCATTTTATTTCAATTCATTATTAAAACCATAAAAATGATAACTACTAGAATCATCAAATTAAAATTTATCACTAATCTAAGATTAAAAACTGATACTTAGTTCAGTTACTGTAAAACTTTTAAGTATGTCTGGAACACTTTGGGTTTGTTTGTTTGTTTGGGCCATGCCATGTGGCTTGTGGAGTATCTCAGCTCCCCAACCAGGGATGGAACCCAGGCCACAGCAGTGAAAGCCCAGAATCCTAACCACTAGGCCACCAGGGACCTCCCTCTAATAATAAATTTTACAAAATGTAAATATAGATCAAATATCTCCAATAAAAAGTAAGTGTCTGGGAAGGCAATGGCAAGCCACTCCAGTACTCTTGCCTAGAAAATCCCATGGATGGAGGAGCCTGGTAGGCTGCAGTCCGTGGGGTCACTAAGGGTCAGACACGACTGAGCGACTTCATTTTCACTTTTCACTTTCACACATTGGAGAAGGAAATGGCAACCCACTCCAGTGTTCTTGCCTGGAGAATCCCAGGGACGGGGGACCCTGGTGGGCTTCTGTCTATGGGGTCACACAGAGTCGGACACAACTGAAGTGATGCAGCAGCAGCAGCAACCATATAACATCCAGCTGAAGACTAGCAGGGGGGCACTCTTTCTGCCCCCTTCTGAGGTCTATGTCAGAAGCTTTCTCTATCTCCTTTATCCTTTAATAAAACTTTATTACACAAAATCTCTGAGCGATCAAGCCTCGTCTCTGGCCCCGGATTGAATTCTTCTCCTCCGGAGGCCAAGATCTCGGTGTCTTTGTGTCATTCAGCAACAACCTTTCATCTTGGGGGCTCGTCCGGGATCCTTCAGGACAAGATGGGAGCTAACAATTCCAGCCTCACTCCTTTGAACTGTATCCTGAAAAACTGGGATAGATTTGATCCCCAGGGATTAAAGAAGACACACCTGGTCTTCCTATGTGATACTGCGTGGCCATGGTATCCACTGGAGGATGGCGAATGGTGGCCAGTTGGAGAAGATTTATAAAAAGGACTTTTGGATAAATACAAGTTTCTGAACTGGGATTTGGTTGAGTTCTTGAAGAGCACCCTAGGTTTGTTTCTGAAGCTTGTCTCAGTGATCTATCTTTGGATAAAGATCAGATGCCTCATGACCTGCAACCAGGACTAGAAAAAGACATAATTTAAGGGACTGTCTCCAACCTGGATGGAAGGACTTTTTTCAGAAGATAACTACACTACACCCGGATGAGAAGACGACGACATCAGAGATGGGCCTAATAACCTATGTGAGCCTACTTCTGCTGACTCCAAAAATCCTGAGTCTGCCATTTGATCCTCAAGACAATGAGTCCCTGTCCTGGGCTCACTCCTACGCTGCACTCCACAATCGGTCTAACTGCTGGGTCTGCGGAGCGCTCCCCTCTTCATCGGTGGAAGGCTTCCCGTGGTGGACGTCTCCACTTCAAGGATGCGAGTCTGCGGATACCTTCGACAACAATCGTATGTGATGCCTCTTCTTCATCTGATGACCTCTAACAACCCTAAAATGGACTGGTGCAACACTTTGTACTTTAACTATGGACATGACGTGACTTTCAATTTTGATTTTAACTTGTTTTAACGACTATTTTCCTTGCATCTGTAACTGTGTAACTGGATTTGTTTCCAGTCCCGTGAAAGCTTTTAAGTTACAAATGGTTGCTCAAACTCCTGCTCTGCTGCAGATTCCTCAACTATTATCTGGGGCCCCTGGATCAGATATCCTCAGCATGAGGATTAGGAGAATATGTTGCCTCACCAATTTAGGGACAACGCCCCTTGTCAGCTTGGAAGCAGTTATGGAACGAAAACGACGCCCCTTTTCCCTAGGCAACATAATTCTCCTAAAAGAAAAGTGGGGAATGAGAGGGTAACAGGCAGGAAGGCCAGGGGTCTCCAAACGGAGGAAATAGCCTGCAAGTGTCAGACATTTTTATCTCTCTTAAGCGGCAGGAGGAAACAAACTAGCGATATTTTTTTCTTCTCTGTACAAATTTAAAAGGAAGTTTCTCTTAAAACTGTGTTGCCATAATGACACCTGGTTTCACCTGAAGTTAACTATTCTCAAATCTTGAGTTAACCAATGCATTTTTCTTATGGTCTTAAGATATATTAATGTACTATGAATTTACCCCAGACTCTGTCTTCAAGTCGGTTCTGCCAAATGGCTCAGGGCCTACCTGATAAACCTCTATGTTATACTCAAAAAAAAAAAAAAAAAGTAAGTGTCTGGATTGAGGTGCACTCTAACCATAAAATACATACCTGATTTTAAAGACAGTATGAAAAAAAAAAAAGAATGTAAAATATCCCATGGGTAATTGTTTATATTGATTACAAGTTGAAAAAGTAATATGTCAGATATACTGCATTGAGTTTTAAAATGTATTATTAATGTTGAAAAGACAGTCTCTTCAACAAATGGTTGGAACTAGACAGTCATATGTAAAAAAAATGAAACTAGATCATTCTTTAACTCCAAACACAAAAATAAGCTCAAAAAATACCTAAATGTGAGACCGAATACTATAAACCTCCTACAGGAAAACAGATGCAGAACACTCTCACATAACCACAGCAATATCTTTTTAATCCATCTCGCGAAAAAATGGAAATAAAAATAAACAAAAACAAATGGAATGAGACCTACTCAAACACAAAAGCTTTTGCACAGCAAAGGAAACAATAAACAAAACAAAAAGACAACCCACAGATTGGAAGAAAATATCTGCATCAATGTGACTGGTAAGAGATTAGTCTCCAAAATTTACAAACAGCTATGATACCACAATAAACTGTGGAAAATTCTGAAAGAGATGGGAATACCAGACCACCTGAGCTGCCTCTTGAGAAACCTATATGCTGGTCAGGAAGCATCAGTTAGAACTGGACATGGAACAACAGACTGGTTCCAAATGGGAAAAGGAGTACGTCAAGGCTGTATATTGTCACCCTGCTTATTTAACTTATATGCAGAGTACATCATGAGAAACGCTGGGCTGGAGGAAGCACAAGCTGGAATCAAGATTGCTGGGAGAAATATCAATAACCTCAGATATGCAGATGATACCACCCTTATGGCAGAAAGTGAAGAGGAACCAAAAAGCCTCTTGATGAAAGTGAAAGAGGAGAGTGAAAAAGCTGGCTTAAAGCTCAACATTCAGAAAACTAAGATCATGGCATCTGGTCCCATCACTTCATGTCAAATAGATGGGGAAACAGTGGAAACAATGACAGACTTTAATTTTGGGGGCTCCAAAATCACTGCAGATGGTGACTGCAGCCATGAAATTAAAAGACACTTGCTCCCTGGAAGGAAAGCTATGACCAACCTAGACAGCATATTAAAAAGCAGAGACATTACTTTGTCAACAAAGATCCGTCTAGTCAAAACTATGGTTTTTCCAGTAGTCATGTATGGATGTGAGAGTTGGACTATAAAGAAAGCTGAGCGCCGAAGAATTGATGCTTTTGAACTGTGGTGTTGGAGAAGACTCTTGAGAGTCCCTTGGACTGCAAGGAGATCCAACCAGTCCATTCTAAAGGACATCAGTCCTGATTGTTCATTGGAAGGACTGATGTTGAAGTTGAAACTCCAATCCTTTGGCCACCTGATGCAAAGAGCTGACTCACTGGAAATGACCCTGATGCTGGGAAAGTTTGAGGGCAGGAGAAGGGGACGACAGAGGATGAGATGGCTGGATGGCATCACCGACTCAATGGACATGAGTTTGGGTAAACTCCGGGAGTTAGTGATGGCCTGGCGTGCTGCAGTCCATGGGGTCACAAAGAGTCGGACATGACTGAGTGACTGAACAGAACTATGATACTTAACGGCATGAAAACAAACACCCCACTCAAAAAGTGGGCAGAAGACCTAAGTAGACATTAATCCAAAGATGACACACAGATGGCCAATTGGCATATGAAAAGATGTTCAACATAGCTAATTATTAGAGAAATGCAAATCAAAACTACAATGAGGTATCACTTTATACCAGTCAGAATGGCCATCATCAAAAATCCACAAACAATAAATGCTAAAGAGAGGGTGGAGAGAAGAGAACCCTCCTACATTATGGGTGGGAATGTAAATTTGTACAGCCACTAAGGAGAACAGTACTAAAAACAGAGCTACCATGTGACCCTGCAACCCCAGGTCTGGCCATGATCTGGAGAAAAACATGACCTGAAAGGATATATGCACCCAATGTTCACTGCAGCAGGGCTTACAACAGCCAAGACATGTAAGCAACCTAAATGTGCACTGACAGAGCAAAGGACAAAATGTGGATGTATATAAACAGAACATACTCGGCCGTTAAAAACAATGAGACAATGCCATCCACAGCAACACGGATGGACCTAGAGAGTGTTTCACTAGTGAAGGCAGACACAGAAGGAGAAACACCGTGTGACACCCCTCATATGTGGAATCTAAAAAGAAACGATACGAAAGAAGTTACTTACAAAACAAAGAGATTCACAGAGAACGAACTTACGGCTGCTGCAGGAAGGGCACAGACACACTGCTGTATTTAAAATGGATGCTGGGTAGTCTGCAATGTCTGCATATTTCCACGGTGTGAAGACCGTCATCAGAGTGCGCGATAAGATATCAAAATGATGCCACTGAACCTGAGGCTGGGGAGACGTGCGCGCCGTGGGTTTGCATGAGCCGGGGGAGGCCAGCTCCAGCACTCCACTGCCACGCGGCCTCTAAGCTCTTCTGACTAACGTCCTTGCACAGCAGAGGAGGGCTAATGTCTAGCTCAGCAGCCTGAGAACACCACAAAGCAGCTGCCCCACCACATAAAACTCCTGAAGTCTTCTGGTTTTTTCCTGCAACAACCATATGACTTTTGCACTCCATGTCATGGTAAGTCTGAGTTAATATAAAAACTGTGTTTAAAATCACTTACCAGATTCTTCCTTTCTGATTCCTCAAGTCAAGTGGACTGCCCCAGGAAGTGGCACGGCATCCATCCTGCGGTTTCTCATAGCTGCTTGCGCTCGCCACACACTATGAACTGAAGGTGCGTGATTCCTGTCCACGAAGGAATTTCCTCAAGGAAGTCAGCACACCTGGGAGGAAAGAACAGCAGTTTTCATTAGATAATTCTGGATTCAAAGTTTGCCTTGGCCAATTACTGGCTGTGGGAGAGGTACACAGAGCCTCAGTCTGCTCATCTGTACAATGAGGTAAACACAAAGCTGCCTTGCCCTTAGCTGGTAGAAGTCTACCTGAGCTACTCTCAACAACAGGCACAAGGTTATTTCTCGCCTTCCTTTTGTTTTTAATTTGGTATACACCAAGCATCACCAAGGACGCCTGACACCCACCAAGAGGGCTGCAGGAAGAATTCTCACACAGTGCTGGTTAGAGAGAGACGGGCGACTTGGCAGTACCACCTAAGACTGAGGGTGGACACACCATTTGGCCCCGGTGTTTCGTGTGCGTCTTTGGACGTTCCTGAGTGTACGTAAAAGGACAGGCTTTGCAGGAGGAGCCAGGAGTCCTTCGGTGAAGCACATGCATCTGGAGCCAGGCGGTCTGGGTTTAGCTTCTGACTTCGCCACCCACTTCCTGAGTGACTCAGACACCCACCCTGTCCTCTCTGGGCCTCAGCTTCCTCAACAGCCAAACAAGGAAAATAACCAGGACAACTCCACAGGGCTGCTGTGAAAATTAAATGAATGAAAACACTCAATGAACTCAGGGGAGCGCCAGTGCTAAACAAGTGTTTTTAAATTACCATTACCTTACTAAGTCCGAGCTCACAGTGCTCAGTGTATGACAGACCAATAAACCGAGAGACGAGCTGCTGGAACAAGGAACAGTGACTTTATCTGGAAAGCCAGGAGACTGAGAAGGTGGCGGACTCATGTCCCAAAGAACCAGCTTGCCTAAGTTAGAATTCAGGCTTCTTTTATGCGAAAAGGGGAGGGAGTAAAGGCAAACATTTCCTGGTTCCAGTCAGCCTCTGAAAGGGATGTGTTAATTTCTTCCTTCCTGCAGTCATTCACAGGTGGCCCTGGTCAGGATGATTCTGGAGACCTAAACAAAGATATTTTACCTCCATGCTCATTAGCTGGCAGACAAGAGTTCCCAGAGATGGGCCACTATGTATAATTTAAGCTTACAAGCGATGGCGCTTTAGTGATTAACTTGTAATAGAGTACAAAGGTTCTCCCCATTATGATTAACTGCCTGTCAAGAGCCTGGAAACAACTGTCTATCAGTAAGAAAAGGAGAGAACGCTACATGCACATATGGGGCACCAAGAGCCTCACGAGGAATACGGCGGCACTACACCAGTTGGTCTTTACTGGGGGTAATTTTGCTCCCAGGAGAAGCAATGTCTGGGATGTTTGTAGTTGTCCCAGCTTGAGGGGTGAGGTATTCTAGGCATCTAAAGGGCAGAGACAAGAGACGCTGCTAACATCCTACAAGGTTCAGGACGGTGTCCAGAGCACAGAACAAACAATCAGGCCCACGATGTCAGCTCTACTGAGGCTAAGAAATGTGCTGTGCCTGTCGTGTGTGAAATGATTTCCAAGACATGGTATAACGATGGAAACTAGGTGTAGAGGAAAATGCTTAGGAAAAAAAAAACAGGATATGAATACTTGAGTGAAAAGGCACAGACAAGTTCTGGAAACGGAATAAAGAAGTTGGCAGTAATGACTGTCCCTGAAGAATGGAATTGGGTCACTAGGTTTCAAAATTCCCTTTTCCCTATCTATGCTTTGGCAAATGCACAGACAATCACCTCTTCTAAACAACAACACAAAATAAAGAGGCTAGATCCCACTACACCTCAGGGGAGGACTCTAAACCGGGACTATATTCTGAGTCCCAGGCCACAGGGTGGGCAAGGGCTATGCAATTTAGCACAACACTAAAGTCTTGCTCCTACGATGAGGATGGCTAGAACCTGGATGAGTACAAGCTTCAAAACTTACTGGAAAGCTCTACCCCGCACTGCTGCCAGTGTTGCTGGCTCCTGGCTCTGGATACCGCAGGGCCGGAGCCTCAGCCCTGACTGCCACCCCAGGCCCAGGCAGGAAGGAGCCAAAGGTCATGGTGGTGGGCAACGGGGGCCATGGTGAGACATCATTGCTTGTGGTGAATGGCCAGGGCTCCTTCCCAGAGCACTACGCCCCATCCATTCAACAAGGACACTGCCAGCATGACTACGGGCAGCAAGGAGGCGACCGGGAACCCCCATGACACTGCTGGGCAGGAAGACTACAACGGCTGCGGCCCCCGCTGTCCCAGCAGAACACCCGCCTAGTGCCCACCTGCCAGGATGTCACGAACCCCACCAGCTATGGCAGTGTTCTCACAGAGGGCTTCCCTGAGGTCACACGTCTCTGTGTGGGGTCCCCATGGTGCTCACTGGAGCTGGGGAAGGATGCGGAGCGGCTGCACAAGCTTCAGGAGGCCCAGCTGGAGCCCGGGACCTGCACGCAGGGTCCGTGTGGCCTCTACCTGGAATGTTCTGCCATGTTGGGAGAACGAGGAGGACATCCGAGAGGCCGCCGAGGCTGCCCTGAGCGCTCTGCAGAAGGCACAGCAGCAGAAACAAGGCAGCTGCGCCTGTGACTCAGACACCTCCCGGCAGGCACACAGCCCCCATGACAGGACAGACAGGGCCCAGGTCCTCACTCACAGACTGCCCTCCGGATCCGGCCCCTTCTCGGCTCTCAAAGGGCGCTTGGAGTCGGGCGTCTCCAGGACCTCGTGTCTGGTACCTGTGGTCAGGCTGTTAGCACATTCTGGAACTCTCTCCTTTCCCAAATGGGGCTCTGACCACAAGCTCCCCTCCAGCCGGGTGACAGTGGTGGGGAGGGCGGATTCTGTCCCTCTGGACCCTGAAGCTGGCATTTGTCCCCAGGACTCAGGAGTGCCCTCATCACAGCCAGCTGCGTTCCCCCTGCACAACAGGTCCTCAAGGCCTACTCCTGAAACGCGAAACAACGTCCGGTACGTGGACAAACGTGGACTTGGTGACCTTCCACAGCTCCCAGGCCTGCTCTCCCAGGCCACCCCTCCCTGGGCTCCTGGGAAGGCAAGGCTGCATCCTCCAGCTTTCTCCCCGCAGGAACTCAGGCAGCACAGTGGGGCCGGGGCCCATCAGGGGACACGGGCCCCAGCCCTGGGCGTGGGGGCTGCACCAGCCCCCTCCCACCTCCTCATGCAGAGGACTTCAGTCTCAGCCCTCAACCCGGCCACCATCTTTCCAGAGCTGGACGCATGGAGGCAGAGAAGAACTTCTCTCAAAAAGCACTCCCAGGACCATCTATCTGACTCCTGCTCAGTGTCTCCTCACCTGCAACCCTCCCCCAACCAGTACTTGCCAGAAACCTGAGATGAAAAGTGACATCAGCTCCAAGTGACCTTGGGCAAGTCTGGGCTCTCTACAGACTGTTGCCCCATCTGCAGAAGGACAGCACTGGCCCATTAAACCGTCATCACGCTCCCCTCTGTCCCTCACCAGCCCCACTTCTGCTGAGAGGTGGAACCACGTGTGGAAGCCAGGCCATCCTGGCCGTCTGGGAGAACAGACTCGATGAACCCCCAGCACAGATTCACTGAACCTCCTGGAAGGTCTGGGGTCAGGGGCCCCAAGTTTTTAAACAAGTGCCCCGGGTGACTCTGATGTCCCGTGGATTGGGAGCTGGTGGCTCCTGAATAAGCCCAGGAATCAGCATTACCTAAGATGAGCTCATGGCAGCAGGTGGTTCCTGCCCACCCCGGTTCTCTCCCACGTCAGCCCCCTCCCTGGCCCAGTGCTTCGGCCTCCGGCGGGCCTAAGAAAGAGAATTCTGAAGTCCACCCTACCCCACCTAGGTTCCCCAAGGCCCAGTCATGGCCTGGGGAATCAACAGAACATTCTGTCCAAGACCTCGTAGAAAAATCATAGTCGAGGGCAGAGGTCCATAAAATACAGTGTGTGAGCCAAATCTGGCCACTATTTTTGTAAAGTTTTGCTGAAACACACACACAAAAAAGTGACTGGACAGTGGGACTTCCCTGATGGCGCAGGGGATAAGAATCTGCCCACCAGTGCAGGGGACACAGGTTCAATCCCTGGTACAGGAAGATTCCACATGACACGGAGCAACTAAGCCTGTGTGCCACAATTAATGAGCCCATGAGCCACAACCACTGGGCCCACATGCTGCAACTACTGAAGCCCACACACTTAGAGCCTGTGCTTCGCAACAAGAGAAGCCATGACAATGAGAAGCCAGCTGCTCACCGCAGCTAGACAGCCTGCACAAAGCAACAAAAACCAAGCACGGCCAAAAATAAGAGATAATTTCTTTAAGTTACTGGACAGTGGCCACGCCTCCCTTCTGGGCACAGAACCCCATGATCCAGGGGCTCTGCTGGGCGTCGCGCTGAGGACAGGTCCTAATGTGCCTGAAAGGCACAGCCTCACTGCCTCTGTTCAGCCAGCCTGTTCATGCTGTACCACCTGTCTAGTATTTTAATCACTCTTACCCTGAACCCGAAAGCCCCAGACACCAGGGATAAAGGAAGGCACTTTCTCCAAAGATGCAAGCGCAGCTATAAAGAAAACAACAGGCTTTGCACCTGAATGTCAGCCCTGCCATTTTCTCTGCTGGGCGTGGGAACAGATTTGACTTCCTCACTTAAAATGGGATGGGGCTAGAAATGTCCCTACTGCAGGGAAATACAGCGGTCAGGACTGCCTTTGACAAGATATTGGAAGCACTGGTCACTGGTATCTCCTCTTCCCTCCCCGCCATCAAATTAATTTATCTTATACTGAGATGCCCCAGAGGAGCCCACAAACTCTCACAGCTGTAGTTCTCAATCCTGTTTGTACACAGTAATCTCTCAGGAGTTTTTTAATTAAAAACTGATGGCGGGGCCTGATGCCAGAATAATCAAGTCAATCTCTGGGACCTGAGTCCAAGCAAGTCTTACTCCTATCTTCTAAGATTTCTACTCTATGCAAAGCCACAGTTTAGAACTACTGCCCCAGTCTCAGAGCCCCAGAATGGAGATCTCCCTGTTGAAGCCCAGATCTGAGCAGTGGGGAGGAGAAAATCTTTGATAAGCTCAAACTCTTATATTCCCTTATCAAAGAATTCCAAGAAGGGACTTCTCTGGTGGTCCAGTGGTTAAGAATCCAATTGCCAATGCACGAGACATGGGATTGATCCCTGGTCCGGGAAGATCCCACTTGCCTCAAGGCAACTAAGCCCACATAAGCCACAACTACTGAGCCCGTGCTCTAGAGCCTGGGATGCTCTGCAACAAAAGAAGCCACCATAACGAGAAGCTGGTTCACTGCAACTAGAATAGCCCCTGCTCCCCACAACTAGAGAAAGCCCGAGAGCAGCAATGAAAACCCAGTGCAACCAAAAATAAGTAAATAAATCAATAATCTTTAAAAAAAAAAAAAAAAGAATTCCAAGGACTCATTCCTGGCTTTCGAGTTAACTGAGATGTCCACAGGAGGCCTTGGTGTTAATACTGAAAATGCACACACTGTCACTGTATAATCCCTTCACCCTGCTTTACTTTTTAAGATACTTATTGCCACCTGTTATAAATTTAACTTCATCTCTCTACTAAAATGCAAGCACCAGATGAGTAGAAACCTAGTCTGTCTTGTCAGCCTGGCCCACAGCAGGCATCTGAACGCTGAGTGAGGGAGCGCCTCTCAGAGCCTACCCGGGCTGCAGGCCACAGATACCCTTATTTTCTTTCTCATCCCCGGAACAATATCCCTTTAGCCCCTCTCTCGTCAAGCCCCCTCACTCTCCGGCCCACCTCACGCCCTGAGAATGTTCATGGTGTGCCCTCATGGTGGATCTGTACACTAGTAGTTCTTAACTAGGAGGACAATATCCTCCACAGGACATCAGGCTGTGTCCAGAGACAGGTCTGCTTGTCAAAACTGGAGAAGCAGGGTGTGCTACTGGCTTCTAGCGGGTAGAAGCAGAGATAATGCTATATCTCTATACAATATATACATTGTACACTGTACCTCTATACAATATATATATATCTATATAATATATATATATCTCTATACAATATATAGGATAGCCCTCCCCTGTACCCCATTCCAACGAAAAACTATCTGACCTTAACTATCCAAAGTGCCAAAGCTGAGGAGGACAGGCTGACAGATGTTTCCAGATCTCTGTGTTACTAGGAATACTTCTCCCCAGTCACTGCCACGTCCCATCTTGGATGGCAACCCCACGCGCTCCCTTGGGACAGCTCCATCCGGGAAGACCCTCTGCTCCTGCCCTCCCAGGACCCTGACCAGAAAATTCTGAATGTAAGCTTGACCCAGACTTTAAGGTTATTTTACCTCTCGACCTGAAACCCTTTCCTTGGGGTTCCACTTCTTGCTTTTCTTCCTGTGTGGATTTTATTCTCTGTGAAATCTCTGCAGTTATTACACTAATAACAAAGCAATTATCATTTATATACTGCTTACTTGTGTCAGGCACTTTTCGACTGGGTTGATCAAAAGGTTCATTCGAGTTTTTCCGTAATATTTTACAGAAAAACCCAAACTTTCTGGCCAACCCAGTACTTAACATTCACCACAAGCATAAGATCAGAACTATCATCTCCATTTTGCAGTGGCAATATAAGTGACCTCTCCCCAAATCACACAACTGAGTGATGGAACCAGAAGTCCCAGAGTCCCCCAAGCTACACTGTTAGGAAGCAAACACACAATCATATGCAGTCACAGGTCCCAGAGACCAGGGAAGACTGCACGTGTGTGTGTGCGTGTGCACACTCAGTCCTGTCCAACTCTTTTCTGACCCCATGGACTGCAGTCCACCAGGCTCCTCTGTCCATGGGATTTTCCAGGCAAAAACACTGGAGTGGGTTGACATTTCCTCCTCCAGGGGATCTTCCTGACCCAGGGATAGAACCTGCGTCTACATACAGCACTGGCAGGCGGGTTCTTTACCCCCGTGCCACCTGGGAAACCATGGCTGACTCTGCCCTCCCTTCAGATACATTAATACGATAACAAACAAAAAGGAGCAACTGGGTCAGAAGAGTTCAGCTCCTCAGCTTCCAGGATGACCGCCCAATCTCAAGTTCAGAGACGAAGATTCTGCCAGCATTCTCCATCGTGCTCGCACCTCAGGACAGGGACAAGGACACACGGCCACCAGCACGACAGCGAACACCCAGCGCCTGCACCGGGCTGTGAGAGCCACGCTCCGTCCTGGGTATTTGGATTTCACGACGTTACCCCAGGTAACTGTCCCAGCGCTGACGCGGGTGCTGTCATCACCCGATTTTACCCAGAGGACCGCACGCCTGTGAAGCCGCGCAGCGTCCTCCCCACGGGGACCCTCCTCCTGCGGCTCCGTGACACGGAGCCGTGACACGGCCACCCATGCACAACCCCAGGGCCGCCGACGTCTGACGGCCACCGGGTCAAACCACGCAGCCACGCCAGACGGCGCCACACGGCCACTCACATGCTCACACACACGAACGCGCTCCAGCGGCACGAATCCTCAAACCACACTCACACGCCCGCCCCCGGCGCCCTCCCACAGGCGCAGTCGCTTCTTCCTCACACGAGCACCACAGACCTCGCGGGGAAACGCGAACGCGGGCCCGAGGCACGTCCCCGTCCCCACGCGGCCGGCTCCGTCACAGACCCGCAGAAACGCCACCACACGCCCTCCTCCCCTCACAGCACGGCGCCGCCACCACACGCTTCACACAGACTCCTTCCTCTCACACTCCGTCACCACACGACCAGACACGGCCCCGCGGGCGGTCGCTCAGACACACAAGCTCAGCCAGACCCACACCCACATTCACCCCGTCTTCCCGGGTCGCGTCCGGGCGGCGACCGCGGCAGCTGCGCCGGCACCTTGCGCGCCCCTCACTCCCCTGTCGCTCCCCACGCCTGCGCACTCCCCCGCGAGACCCCCGGGCCCTCGCTGCCGGGCCCCGCCCCGTCACGCGCCGGACACGTCGACGGGCCGCGGGCCCGCCCCCAGGGCGTCCCCGAACGCGCGGGGCCCCGCCCCTAAACAAAGCCACGCGGCGCGCAGGCGCTCACTCGCCGCTCCCAGCGGCTCGGGGCTGGGGCCCCGCCCCCTCGCACGCAGGCCGCGGCAGGCACGCTCGCGCAATCCGAGCCGCTCTTGGGCGTGGCCCCTCCCGAGGCCCCGCCCCTGCAAAAAAGCGCGCAGGTGCAGGGTGCGCTTTGCGCTCCCGGGGGCCCCACCTGGGGCGGTCCTTAGGAGCTCATGTGGACGGATTCAGGTGCTGAGGCCCTGTCTTGGTTCCTTCAGCCAGACCCAGTCTCCCCAGTTCGCTGCCCTCCTGGGCATCCATACCTATACGCTCCCGTCCGGGGAGTGTTTCCGTCCCAACACCCTTCCCTCTTTCCCCAGGGCTTAAAGGGACGTAGATCCAGGCTCACCCGCGGCATGGAACACGCGCGCTGGCGCCTGCGCACTGCGAGCTCAAGCTGCTTCTCCTAGAAGCTTCCGGGACGTGGCGCGGCTCTCGACGGGCAAGCCCGGGTCGTGACGTGAGGTTGAGGGATCCCGGCTCACGGGGCCTCCGATCTGTCTGGCCCAGAGTCTAGTGGACCCGGAAGAGGGGCGAAGCGATGGTCCTCCAGGACAAGTGTGGAATCTCGTTTGCGATTTGGCTAAACGAACTGCCCCAGAGTTCTTTGCGCGGCGCCTTTCGAGACTCGGACTACATCTCCCAGGAGCCCCTGCGGCCTGTTTCCGCGCCTTGTGATGACGCGTCTGCGTGTGGACCGGTGGGGACGCGGGCGCCCTCTTGTGGCGGCGCGTGAGGGGAGACTGAGACGATGGGAGGTGTGAACTCGACCCTGTGATGTGGGCGTGCGGGTGCCGGGTTGCGATTGTGCGTTGTGTGTACGTTACCCACCATTTGTGGTTGTGTACTCCTTCCCTGGTGGCTCAGTGGTGAAGAATCCGCCTGCCAATGCAGGGTACTGTGGTTGGTCGGGAAGATCCCCTGGAGGAGGGCATGGCAACCCACTCCAGTATTCTTGCTGGTGAATCCCATGGACAGAGGAGCCTGCAGGCTACAGTCCATGGAGTTGCAGAGAGTCGAACACGACTGAGTGACTAAAACAACAACCTGTGTGGAAACATTTTTATGTACTTATTTTTGGAAACTAATTTTGAATGTGTGTGCCTGTGCACCTCCACCCGTCATGTGTGGCTGCTTTTGGACGATGCGGAGCTGAGTAGCAGCCGCAGACGCTGGCCCACAGAGGTTAAAGTACTGACTCTGTACATCCCAGTTTTTGTGGTTGTGAGTTTGTGTGTCAGGAAGAACCCACAGATAGTGTGTGCCGTTTCTGGAAGTGTAACCAAGCAGGACCCCGTGATGGAGGGCCAGACCTTCCCCCACAGCCTCTGCTGCAACTCCCCTCTGAAGTCCCCAGATAGTACTTGATGCACATTTGCTGAGTGGTTTTGCAGCTGTGAACCCGCCTCCCACCAAATGGACAAACTGTTAATTCTTGATGATGGTGAGCACATAGCCCCAGGGCTCCTGCAACCTAAGGCCTGATAATATTAACCCGTGTGACACGACCTTGCTGTGTCACCGTCAGCCACTCAGAGAACTGTGCACAAGCTGATCATCAGGATCCCCCCCAAGCACACACACTAGTGCTTTAGAAGAGCTTCAGTAGTTGTGTGTAGCACATAGGCTTTGTTGCCCCAGGGCATGTGGAATCTTCCCCCATCAAGGATCCAGCCTGTGTTCCCTGCATTGCCAGGCCCATTCTTATCCACTAGACCACCTGGAAGCCTTTTACTTTTATTTCTTAACAAATCAGAATTCACATGAATTTTTAAATACCGGATTTTTTTCCTCTTATTCTGTATGTTTGAAATATCATGTAACTTTTTGAAGCAGCAGTAGCTTACAGTTAATAAGGAACGTGTATGCATTTGTGGTGGGTGTGTGTATGTATTACATTAAAACTTCATTTCTGGCACTGAACTTTTAATTTTATATGACTTTCACCTAGTATGAAATAGTATTCTTGGAACACGGTTGTTTTCAATGAAGTGTGTAATTGAGCCGTAGGATTAAAGTTTGCTTCCTATGAGCATGCTCGAACACAAGAACATCAGGATATTTACCATTTACATCCAATCCAGGAATATGAGGCCATCATTCCCATGGGAATAGGGCTTGAGGAAGCCCAGGCATCTTCTTTTGGTAAATTTTATCAAAAGCTTCACTCTGGGCCATTGTGAATTGACTTGTCCAGTCCCCAGTGATTCCTGACAAATACAAAACAGTAAGTCCAGATCTACTGCCCAGTTGCACTCATCTGACACACTAGTAAAGTAATGCTCAAAATTCTCCAATGCGTGAACTGTGAACTTCAGCAATGCGTGAACTGTGAACTTCCAGACGTTCAAGCTGGTTTTAGAAAAGGCAGAGGAACCAGAGATCAAATTGCCAATATCCACTGGATCATCGAAGAAGCAAGAGAATTCCAGAAAAACATCTATTTCTGCTTTGCTGACTATGCCAAAGCCTTTTGACTGTGTGCATCACAATAAACTGGAAAATTCTGAAAAAGAAGGGAATACCAAACCACCTGACCTGCCTCTTGAGAAATCTGTATGCATGTCAAGAAGCAATAGATAGAACTGGACATGGAACAACAGACTGGTTCCAAAGAGGAAAAGGAGTGCGTCAGGTTGTATATTGTCACCCTGCTCATTTAACTTATATGCAGAGTATATCATGAGGAACGCTGGGCTGGAAGAACACAAGCTGGAATCAAGATTGCCGGGAGAAATATCAATAACCTCAGATATGCAGATGACACCACCCTTATGGCAGAAAGTGAAGAAGAACTAAAGAGCCTCTTGATGAAAGTGAAAGAGGAGAGTGAAAAGTTTGGCTTAAAACTCAACATTCAGAAAACTAAGATCATGGCATCCGGTCCCATCACTTCATGGTAAATGGGGAAACAGTGGAAACAGTGGCAGACTTTATTTTTCTGGGCTCCAAAATCACTGCAGCCATGAAATTCAAAGATGCTTACTCTTTGAAAGGAAAGTTATGACCAACCTAGACAGCATATTAAAAAGCAGAGACATTACTGTGCCAGCAAAGGTCCAACTAGTCAAGGCTATTTCCAGTAGTCATTCATGTATGGATCTGAGAGTTGGACTACAAAGAAAGCTGAGCGCTAAAGAATTGATGCTTTTGAACTGTGGTGCTGGAGAAGACTCTTGAGAGTCCGTTGAACTGCAAGGGGATCCAACCACTTAAATGCCTGTTGTTAAGTGCCCTTTGCCATGGAGACAGCAGGGATTGAACAGGGGGAATGGATGTTTTGAGCGAGGACTCTCGGAAGGTGGACCTGTGTTTCTCAGCCTCAGCGTCATCGGCATTTGTGTCTGGAGGCCGTCCTGTACACTGTAGGGGGTAGAGCATCTTCCCTGGCCTCCATCTACCTCAGATAGCTGTATAAGAGTGTTTGCTCCCCATTTAAGGAACAGACTGGAAAACATAGGTCCTTAGACCCAAACTAAAGGAAAAAAATGTTAGTCACTCAGTCGTGTCTGATTCTTTGCAACCCCATGGACTGTAGCCCACCAGGCTTCTCTGCCCATGGGATTCTGCAGGCCAGAATACTAGAGTGTGTAGCCATTCCCTTCTCCATAGGCTCAAACTAAAAACAAAACAAAACCTCTGGTGCTGTAGGACAACATTGGCAAATGTGTGTACAAGTACAGGTTTTGAAGTATTTTTCATTGCCCTTTTAATTTTTTTAAATAAAAGGTTTTCTGGTTGCACTGGGGCTTCATTGCTTCATGCGGGCTTTCTCTTAACTGATTCGCAGGGGCTCCTCTTCCTTGTGGTCCACAGGCTTCTCACTGCGATGGTTTTTCTTGTTCCCAAGCACAGGTTCTAGGCGAGCAGGGCCTTAGTAGTTGCAGGACGCTGGCTCTAGAGCTTGGGCTCAGTAGTTGTGGCATACCAGCTTAGTTACCCCACAGCGTGTGGAATTTCCCTGGACCCGGGATGGAACCCATGTCCCTAGCATTGGCAGGCAGATTCTTATCCACTGCGCCACCAGGAAAGCCCTTCATTGCCTGTTTTAACCAACTTCCTGATGAACGAAAACAACCGGTCCTCATCAAGGTGGTTAGACGTCTTATGCACTATTAATATCCCAATTGTATAGACAGTAAAAGGCAGCAGTTGAAAACAGTAACCTCCGCAGAGTTGCAGTCCAGTAAAGGGTGGAGCTGGGATACGGAAAGGAGCCGTCTTCTGCATTCTCCGCTTAACAAAGCAGGCAGCATGGTAGAGCCTCCTTCAAGGGTTGCCACTAGAATTACGTGATAGATAGGGTTCTTAGCTTCTCTGGTGGCTCAGATGGTAAAGAATGCCTGCAATGCAGAAACCTGGGTTCGATCCCTGGGTCAGGAAGATCTCCTGGAGAAAGGAAATGGCAACCCACTCCAGTATCCTTGCCTGGAAATCCCATGGACAGAGGAGCCTGGCGGGCTACAATCCATGGGGTCACAAAGAGTCGGACACGACTGAGCAACTTCCACTGCCACCCCACACAGCTAAGTCTCAACGGAAGAATCAGGCATTCAGTTTTCAGCACGTGTAACTTTTATTACAGAAACATTGGGGAAGGGTTGAAAAAGGCTAAAGAGGAGTTGTGGAGGAAACCACTGCAGGCAGACACTCAGCTTCTCTCAGCGCTTCTGCTCACAGAGACCTTCTGGCCATGCCTGTGGGCAGACAGGTGCTATTCCTCAAAGGACTCGATCATTACCCTCCAAATCGTCAGTCTGGGAACACGGAGATTTCCCCAGAGGCCAGACCGACTAGCTGGGAGATGGAGGACTCGTGAGGGTTGAGCTGAGCTGGAGAAGGGCGGTTAGAATGCGCAGCAGGGATTGTTTCTAAGGAAGGGAAGAAAGAAGAGGGAAATGTATCTGAGCGTCAGATTACTCTCTGCTCTGTGGACCCTGCTCACCTTGCCCCTCCAAACCACCAGACACGCTTCCCTAAATCTCAGCCGGCTGCTCCTTGCCATCTCACCATGCGAATGTCTTCTCTCCAGAGAGAGGTTCTTCTGAACAGTCAGTGGAAAAAGCTACCCGCTCCAGTTCCTATCTGTCACAGCACCTTCGTGGAAGCTCAGGTGATTTATTCCCTGCCCTCCCACTAGGGGGCGTGCCTCAAGAGCTCAAGGCCCTCCACTGCTGCACCCCTAGCCTGGCACACTGGGGCCACCTAGGGTTGGTGCAGGGGGTGAATATATAATGCTTGCTCTGGGCTCTGGGGACTAGGTCGAGCATCTCATTGCTCCCAAAGGGCTCACGTCTGCTGCAGAGGGTCTGAAAACCAGCCCCAGGGGGTGACTCCAGCTCTCCTGTTTTTACTTTTTATAGTCTTTAAATGCTGAAGTAAAATTCACATGACATAAAATTCACCATTTAACCGTTTTTTAGCGCATCCAGAATTCATCATATTGCAGTTACTTGATAAAAATGTACTGACTACATTTCTTAATAAGTTAATCATAGAATTACCACATGACCCAGACTTCCTATGCCTAGGTGTACCCCCAAGAAACTGGAAACAGGTGTTCAAGGAAAAATTTTGTGTGTCAGTGTTCTTAGAAGCGTATCAATAGCCAATAGGTGGAGACAGCTCAAATGTCCTTCGAGTGAAGAATGAATAAGCAGGCACATATCCATGCGAAGGAATACTATTCAGTCATGAAAAAGAACAAAGTCCTGATACATGCAATAGCCTGGATAGCCTTAGAAAACATTATGCTAAGTGAATGAAGCCAGATACAAAAGGCCACACAGTATATGACTCCATGTATACGAAATGTTCCGAATAGGTAAATCCAGAGATGGGGAGAGAGAGATGATTAGTGGTTGCCAGGGGCTGGGAGGAGACACTGCTTGTGGTTGCAGAGGTTCCTTTAGGGATGATGCAAAGCTTTTGGAGCTAAATTGCCATGAGGGTTGCACAGCATTGTGAGTGTACCAAACGTCACTCACGGTAAATTTTATATTCTGTGTATTCTGCCACAACTTAAAAAAAAAAAAATCCCACATAACCTTTGAAGGAGTTCATAAATGAATTCTTTCTGCTCTCCACGTCCTTGTCGTTGGTAAATTGTGGCTTGAGATTAGGGAGATGAACTTGAAACTTTCCATTCAACTCTGTGGTTCTACAGTTGGCATTTCCAAACCCACTTGGGGAGTTCGAACCAAGCCCCCACCCCCGCCCAGCAGCGGACAGACCCTCTCCCCATGGGACGCACCTGTTGTCCACCTCCGGGTTACAGTAATGGCAGTAACACTTGGGGGGTTGGAGGAGCGGGAGAACCGGAAGCAGAAAGAAACAGTGTCGGTGAGACAGCCCCGCCACGCTCCCCCTCTCCCTCCCCAAGCCGCCTTTCTCCTTTCCTGCCTGCCTCCCTCCCCCCTCCCCCCGGGGAGGGGTGACATCCTGATCCGGTTGATCTGTCAGCCTCCCCTCTTACTGCCCCATCCTCCAGCCAGTCCACTCCGTCCCAGGAAATGACACGATGCTCTAACCTGGGGTTTCTCAAGCTCAGCACCCCTGGCGCTTTGACCCAGGTCAGCCTCAATTGTGGGCGCCGTCCTATGGAAGCCACGCACCTCGCCTCTACCCACCAGATGCCAGCGGCACCTCCTCCCCCAGACGTGACAACCAGAAATGTCTCCAGGCGCTGCTGAGTGTCCCCTGGGCGGCAAAGTCACCCCCATCGAGGAACCACTCATTTAAGCAACAGTGCAAGGCTGGGGCTCATCTCCTCGCCCCTTCCGTATTCCTCGTCTCTCACCCCAAGTCCTTAGCACTGCTCCTACAAGTGCGGCGAGGCGCTCCCCGTCTTCACTGCCCTCCCGACATGCTGCCAGGCCTTGGGTACTCAGCTCCTCCCCGCTTCCTCTGCCGCCTCCCCACCGCCTCCTCCCCCACGAGGTACCCGGCTCCTCCCTGCCTCCCGCCACGCACCCGCTCTCTCCTCCCCCTCTCCGCCTTTAGGGACCCGGCTCCTCCCTCCCGCCACGCACCCGCTCTCTCCCCCTCCCTCTCCGCCTTTAGGGACCCGGCTCCTCCCTCCCGCCACGCACCCGCTCTCTCCCCCTCCCTCTCCGCCTTTAGGGACCCGGCTCCTCCCTCCCTCCACGCACCCGCTCTCTCCCCCTCCCTCTCCGCCTTTAGGGACCCGGCTCCTCCCTGCCTCCCGCACGCACCCGCTCTCTCCTCCCGCCTCTCCGCCTTTAGGAACCCGGCTCCTCCCTGCCTCCCGCACGCAGCCGCTCTCTCCCCCTCCCTCTCCGCCTTTAGGGACCCGGCTCTTCCTACCCAGTCTCCTTTATTGTAGGACACGAACAAGAAGGTGACCATCATGTAGGCGCATCTCAGCCCATTCCAAGAAGTTTTCTTCTTCAGCGGCTTCTTGGGGGTGGTGGCCGTTGGGAGGAACTTCACTGGGGAGATCCAGGTGGACATGACCAACGTGAAGGCCTGCTGCCCCCTGTGTGGACATCCTGCCTTTCCCGCAACTCTGTCCACACAGATCTCCCTCTGAACCCCACACCCTCAATCCACCTGCTTCTGGGATTGAAATGTGGTCCATTGCTACCGGGTGCCCCCATCTCCCCTCTCCAGCTGCAAGGCGCCAGTCTCACATCTCCTTCTGACTGCCATTGCGCCAGCCTTCTACTCCACACTCCTCTCTCCCAGACCAGCTCCCACTGGGGCCCACAGGGATCTAATACCAGATCTGACCCTGTCACCTCCTCATTCCAGACCACATCTGGGGCACAAGCCCAGTTTTACTTGCTCAATATTCTTTCCCTCTTCTTTTCACATTTTAAATTTTAAAGAAAGTGTTACATTACATTTTAACATCACATACAAAAAACCCCCTAATACTAGTAAGATTTTTTTTAAAAAGGAGATGGTACTTGAAAATTCTCAGAGTGGACTTCTTTCAGGAACATAAGCAAAATTTAAATCATTTCTATTAAATGTCTCTGATAATCATGAGAGGAACTTAAGTCATCTTCCCCAAAATGGCTGAAGATAGTCCCCTTTTAACCAACCATTGTGCCCCCAGGAAACCCCATTGTAATAGCCATCATTTAAAAATACAAACAATTTCCTCAGTTTCACATTATAAGCCACGCTGTGAGGAACACCCTGACCCTGCATCTCATATCAGTTTTGAATTTGAAAGCTCCCAGTTTAAGAACTATTCTTCCTTGCACAATAAACTCTCCCTTAATCCTATTTTACTGATCTTGTGGTTTTAGCTTTGCTATTTCTGCATTTTTGACGTGTATAACTCACCTTACTAAACAGGCCCTCCAGTCAAAAACCAGAACGTTACCAGTGTAAAGGGAAAAATAAAAAAACAAAAGCTCCTTAATTGAAATTTCAGGAAGGCGTGCCCCCGCCCCTTTTCTTAGAGAATTTACTTTGCAGCTGCAGTTCCTTTCTCTGTCCCTTCGTTGCTGTTCAGCTGCTAAGTTGTGTCCGACTCTCTGTGACCCCGTGGTCTGCAGCACTCCAGGCTTCCTTGTCCTTCACTGTCCCCCAGAGCTTGCTCAAACTCTTGTGCATGGAGTCAGTGATGCCATCCAACCATCTCATCCTCTCCCGTCCCCTTCTCCTGCCCTCAATCTTTCCCAGCATCAAGGTCTTTTCCAATGAGTCTTCACATCAGGTGGCCAAAGTATTGGAGCTTCAGCATCAGTCCTTCTGATGAATATTCAGGGTTGATCTCCTTTAGGATCGACTCGTCTGATCTCCTTGCTGTCCAAGGGACTCTCAAGAATCTTCTCCAGCACGATTTGAAAGCATCAATTATTCGGCATCTTTAGCTGTCCTTTGTAATGTATGCAAATCTTTTTTTTTTAAATTTACTTATTTATTTGGCAGTGCCAAGGTCAATTTCAACATCCTTCTTCACCTCTAGGAACCCTCTTAGACCTCAGCGATCAACAGAAGAAGCGGCTGAGAAAAACCAAGACGTTTCCCGTCACACCTCCGTGTGCTCGGTCTCCGCGGCACCAGTGGGCAGTACACGGGGGCAGGGGTGGTCTGAAGGCTTTGGCTGCCCCTCAGAAAGACCTCCTCTCGGGTTCTGAAGCCCTGACCTTGGCCACCTGAAATTGCGTCTCCCTAAGGCTTCGTCGTACGCAGACTGAGGGAGCTCGCAGTCCTGTCGATGGGCACGGGCGCGACGCCCCCACCTACCTTCCTCCTTGCAGTCGCTTGACTCTTCTGACAAGAGGAAGAGAAAGAGGCGAAGAAGGAAGGGAAGGGAGGAAATCATCAACAAACTCCGAAATGGGTGGAGACCAAACCGCGAAGGGCGGTTCCGGGCGCCCCTGCTGAGGAGAGGCGCCAGTGCGCCCAGCCGCCGGCAGTCCCCGCTCTCAGGCACTGCGCGGCCTCGTGGCCTTTCCACATGCTGTCCCCTCTGCCACCAAACCCTTCACCCACACGTGCTTGTGACTGCCTCCCTCACCTCCTCCAAGTCTTTGCTCAAAGTCACTTTCCCTGATCACCTTTTAAGAACGTATCCCTCTGTCCTACCCTGCCTTCCTGTCTCCCTTCCTCTGTGATCTTCACGGGGCTTAGCATCCAACACTTCTAACCCACTATTTCTCTGTTTATTCGTATTCTTTCTCTTCTCCTTGGTTCTAAATGGACACATATTTCTGACCTGTTCCCTACTGTATTTCTAACATCTAGAACAGGACTGAACACAGAGCGGCTAATATTAATTAGCATTTGTTGTTGGATGAATGAAAAGAAAAAAGACATCATGTTCAGATGATGATAATAAAGAGTGTGAGATTTCAATTAAAAATTGAAAAAGAAATTTAAAAAAATAACCCCCAAGAGTGTAAGGTTTGATGCTATTTAAAGACTCTTCCAACATTAAAAAAGAAGAGCTGATAAGTCTATACATTTGTGTCCAGGAGCAAAAGCAAATGGTGGGGCCAATTAGCATGGTCACTACTTACCATTCAGCACCTGGAGGCTCAGCAATCCTGCGGAGACAATGTAGACATGGAATTGCCACAGGCAGCGTGCAAAGTGCCCTTAGACCAACAACGCACAGCTAACTCAGCCTGAGCTGCCTCTCACGCCTTCTCATCGGGTCTCCCTCAGGACGCTCATATTGCCTTAAAACTATCTGCCTGTCCCCTCACCAGTCTGGGTGGGGTTTATCTAGAGGTATAGCCATGTGCGGTTCATCTTTGGGTTTCCACCGCCCTGCAGGGTCCTACCCCATGCGGAGAGTTAAAAAGGATATTCTTCCCAGGCTTCCTTAGTGGCTCAGTGGTAAAGAATCTGCCTGCCAATGTGGGAGAGACCCAGGTCCAGGAAGATCCCACATGCCTCGGAGCAACTAACCGCCACCACTGTTGAGCCCGTGTTCTGGAGCCCGGGAACCACAGCTGCTGAGCCATACCCTGGAGTTCCTGCTCCACAACACGAGAAGACCACCACAAGGAGAAGCCCGGGACCACCTCTAGAGAGTAGCCTGCACTCCCCTCCACTAGAGAAAGCCACACACAGCCACGAAGACCCAGCACAGCTAAGAATAAATCTTTTTAAAGAAAAGAGATTTCTTTTCCCAAACAAACTTCCATGCCAACATCTCGGGGCACGCATGGAGTGAAATTATTTACCTAGGATCTCTGATGTCATCCATCCAGAAGAAAATGTGGTCCGGGAGGCAGGGTTGCAGACAAAGTCCAGAGTGTTGAGTCCAAGGGGCCATGAGAGATGAGATCATAGAAGGAAAAAAAAAAGTCATAAGATCAGAAGGTGGGGAGACTGGAAGCAAACAAGAACAGAGCCCAGGCAGGAGGTGCTGAGCTGTGAAGGGGAGATGGTTGGAAGCCCCACCATGTGGGTTAGAGCGGAAATCTAGTGGCTGAAGAGGCTTTCCTGGTGGCTTAGCTGTAAGGAATCCTCCTGCAAATGCAGGAGACACGGGTTCCATCCCTGGGTTGGGAACATCCCCTGGGATAGTGAATGGCAACCCACTGCAGGGTTCTTGCCTGGAGGATCCCATGGACAGAGGGGCCTGGCGGGCTACCGTCCGTGGGGTCACAGAGAGTCGGACACGACTGACTGAGCGAGTAAACCACAGCAATGAGTGGCTTAAAGAACTGGCCCTGGATCGGAGTCGGGCTGGAAAGGCAGCCGCACTCCTGCTGCACGCATGTGCCGTCACCGTGTTGTAGGCACCTGCCACACTTCAGGTGAGTAATGCCTACCTGGTGGGGGAAAGGCAACAAAATATATTAAACGTGCCCAGCACCCAGGAAACCCTGAACGAAGTTTCCTTACTGTCATCACCATGGTCGTAAGAACGTTGCCCATGTCCCTGATTTGACCAGGGGCTTGGTTCCCAGAAGACACCCCCGCTTTGAGAAAGTGAAAGTCATACAGCCATTTTTTCCAGTCCCCGAGTTAATCAAAAAACAGAAAGATTCTCTGCTCAGTGAGGCCATGGCTAGGAAGGGACCCATCGCAGATAGACAGGCGTGGGGACAACGTGAAAAAAGAAACTCACGTTTCAGGACTGCCGAGGTGCGGGCAGCGGGGAGGAGACGGTCCAGCGGGAGCCATTGGGCATCAACGGAAAAGCGAGAGATGAGAAGGGAGACCGGCTCCTTCCCGGCTCATCCCACCCTTCTGGTCCTCGGAGACCCTCCCGACGCAGTGGGAGGGGCGGCCCCCAGGTCTCACGGGGGGCCAGGGGCCAGGGTGGGACTCTGCCTGCTTCCGCTAACTTGCCTCCTTTGAAGCCCTGATTATCCAGGTGGACAGACTCCCCAGACACCCGTTTTCCATTTGCCTTGAGCATTTGTCCCCCAGAGATGAGGAAGGTCCTCAAAAGAAGAACCCCCGACCCACTTTTATCTCCTTTCTCTCCGGAGAGGTCAGGAGGGAGGAAGCTCGAGCAAAGAGGAAGCCGTGGCTCTGAGCGCCTCCACATTCAGCTGCCCTCTGCGAACACACACAGCTCAGTACACCTTTGCATGCTCGGGCTGTAGTCCTTGGCTGCTGCTAAAATCTGGAGGCTTTGATGGCCATGCATTCACACACCCAGTCACACACACAGCCTCACAGCCACCCCTGCCTCCCACAAACTCTGGGGATTATCCGTGTGGTCTAAGGGGGCCTGTGGACCCCGGCGGGTCAGTCTGAGCCCCCTTCAGAGTCAAGAGTGATAGATGGAGACCCTGTTAGCAGAGGGTCTCTCTCAACCCGGGTCCCCAGGCGAGAACAATCCAAAGATTCCCTTCTCTTCCTTGTTTCCTTTTTTGTCTCAGCGTCTGAAAACACCCGAATTCACAGAAAAGGAAGAATAACTCACTTTTTACTGGAAGGTGCGGCAGGACCAGAAATCAGCGGGTCAACATGGAAAAAAGTGAGCAAGAGAGCGGGATCAAACACACGCCTCCTTTATCCACTCACTCAGCACTCTTCAAGTCATTTGTAAGCTTTTATTGTGCGCTAATTATAGACGCCCAAAAACCCTGCAAAAATAGTACCAGAGGGGGTTGCCCTTTCCTCCTCCAGGGGATCTTCCCAGCCCAGGGACTGAACCCGCATCTCCTGCACTGGCAGGCGGGTTCTTTACCACCGAGCCACCGGGGAAGCCCCAGTCTGAGGAGCCGTGCCTTGAAACTCGGTTCCATCTGGCACAGAGTGCCACGGTGAGGGTTCAGCAGCATCGCAGAGGCAGCTGCTGCAATGCTGGTTCTCCTCCGCCCCTTCCCGTTAGCGAGAATTGCACCCGTCAGCCGTAGGGAGCTCTCCTTTGCTTCAAGCATAGCAGTGCAGCCCGTGCATGTTAGACACGCTTCTAGGCCGTGGGTGTGAGCGGAGGACAAGACTCTGCTCTGGAGGCAATAGAGATGGGAGGGAGAGGTGCTTCGCCTGCTCATCTGACTGGGGGGCGTGCGTCTGTCTCCCTCAGAATGTGTCCCCCGTCTCTAACGAGCATGGCCCCCTTTGTCTCCCAGGAACCACCAAACTTTTCCTTCTGGAAGGTAGGCCCTTTTTCATGGGAGCAATTTACACACCAAAAGAGAGCAACGTCCCTGAGATGGGGGGGCTGTGTGGGAGCTGGCTTGCAAGAGATGGTTGTTAAATTTGCAAAACTTTTGCAAGCCACTGCCAAGCCTAATTAGTGGCTTCAGATCAGCCCAGAGCTAAAGCATTTACACCACAGAAATTGGCAGTTGTTGCAAACCAGGGCTCCCCTCCTTACCCTCTCCCCACAGAAATGGTTGTTAAATGTTACAAGCACAGCCGGACTGCAGCCTATTTGTAACAGTTTTGCTTTTGACCCCAAGACAATACCTAAATGCCAGGGCCTGCACCAACACTCCCCACATTGTGTTTTCCCCCTGCAGCTTGTTTTGTTTGGGGCTGCACTGTGGGACATGCAGGATCTTAGTTCCCCAAGCAGGGCTAAAACCCAGTGCATACAGTCCTAACCCCTGGACCACCAGGGAATTCCCCTGCCCTAAAGTTTTAGTGAGGAAATCCCACAGACAGAGGAGCCTGGTGGGCTGCAGTCCATGGGGTGGGGGTTCAGTTCAGTTCAGTTCAGTTCAGTCACTCAGTCTTGTCGGACTCTCCACGACCCCATGAATCACAGCACACCAGGCCTCCCTGTCCATCACCAACTCCCGGGGGTGGGGGTGGGGGTCACAAAAGAGTCGGACACGACTAAGGAACTGAACAACAACAAGTTGTAATCCCAGAGAGGGTTACCGGGATGTCATCCCAAGGACACAGACTCGGGGTTGAAAAAGCACTTACTTTCTTCCTCTGTCCTGTCTGGAGGCGAGGATGCAGGCAGCCAGGTTCCAATGGGGGTGCAGAGGGGAGACAGAGATGGGCGTTAAGAGACCGTGAAATAAGGACACCGCAAAACCAGACTCCCTGCCGGGTCAGAGGAGACGGACACAAAGCTCTCCCGGACACGCGGCGGGCGGGGCTTGGTCATTCCCTCTCTCTCTCTAACAAGTACCCGTGGAGCCTCTAGTGTATGCAAGGCGTGCAGGCTACACGAAAAGCGAGCCGGACAAGGGTCTTACTCTTGGGGAAGGCGAGCAAGCGGAAGCCAGAGAGGTTGCCGGAGAGTCAGAAGCCCATCTGGGCAGGGCGAGGGTTTCTGAGGCGGCCGGAACCTGCTAGAGGCGGCGTTTGCTGACCTTGTGGGGGTGCCAGGGAAGGCGTCTTGGAGAAACTGCCACTGAGTCTGACGCCTGCAACATGAGGAGGGTTAGCCGGGTGAAGACCTTCGGGGGAGCGATGCGCTCCCGGCGCTGGGACAGCCCTGGGCAGGAGGAGTCTGCAGCTTCGGAAGGATGGAGAGAGACCCACCAAGGGGACGCGGCAGGAGAAGATGACCGGCGGACAAGAGCGTCCAGAGTTAGACGAGGCCCGGCCCTGCGGGTCATTTTAAAGACCTCGGGCTTCATCCTAAGAATGATGGGTAATCAGGGAAAGACTTGGACTCAGCACTTGGGCAACTCACCCATTGCTCTAAGGGCTTGGTTTTCTCATAAAACTGCAATTATAACGGGACGACACATTGTCCTGGTTGGCCCAGGACTTGAAAGGGGTTCACTGGGTGAGAGAGTTTTAATGCTAAAACTAGGCATGCCCTGGGTGCACGGAGTCACTCTGGATTATAATGGGATCCACCTGTCTCACAGGGGTGATGAGGCTTAAAAGAAATGACCCAAGCAGAGCCCTGAAACATACTGGCTTTTCCAAGATGCTCCATGAAAGTTTTTAAGGAATTTTGTTTTGATGTGGATCATTTTTTAAATCTATGGAATTTGTTACAATATTGTTTTATGTTTTGGCTTTTGGGCCTTGAGGCATTTGAGACCTTAGGTCCCCGACCAGGGATGGGACCCACGTCCCCAGCATTGGAAGGCAAAGTCTTACTAACCACTTGGCCACCAGGGAAGTCCCGCATGACATTTTTGTTAGTTGCCACTTTGCCTCTGAAGCTCTGCCTCTCTCTGGCTATCAGTTTTCGTGTCTCTACAGACGGTTTCCAGTCTGTGAGCCACGACTATGGCCTCTGTAGATGCTGTTTAGTTGCTCAGTCGTATCCGACTCTTTGCGACCCCGTGGACTGCAGGCCGCCAGGCTCCTCTGTCCGTGGGATTCTCCAGGCAAGAATACTGGAGCAGGTTGCCTTGCCCTCCTCCAGGGGATCTTCCCAACCCGGGGATCGAAGCTGGGTCTTCCGCACTGGCAGATGGCTTCTTTACCACTGAGCCACCGGGGAAGCCCTGACTATATGGCTTTATCCACGCTCAACTCTGGATCTGAGGTTATTTTGCCTAATAATGTCTATCTGACTTTGATCTTTGCCTTATAGCCTTGTCATATGTGGACTAAGAAGCACGTTTCACTATTTATGAAGTCTGGCTGTTTTCCAAGGAGAGAGAGATCTTGGCCCATAAAGCTCAGATATTTCTGGATGGAGAGGATTCTTCGAGGGTAGGAGTTAGGGAGTCCTGTATTATTCAGCTTGTGAGAAGGAGAAAGTCTTGGAACTCCACAGGCAGTGTGGGAAGAAGGAAAACAGGAGATGAGAAGAGAGAGGGTGAGCAGAGACGGGAGAAGACCATCTGCTCAGGGCTCTGACTGTCCTGCATGCCCTCGTTTCATTGAGACTCGTTACTCGTAGGTCTCAGCCGATTTCTCATGGGAACCAGTGAAGGACAGTTCTGCTTCCAGGTTGACGGGAACACAGAGAAAGCACAGAGCTCTTCAGCAACCCAAGGGGAAAGAAGTGAGAAACTGTTACCTCTGAAAGAGCAGAAGCAGTGATGAGGGCTATGGACACCAGAACCCCTGGACAAATGGGGTGCAGGGAGCTGAGCTCACTTTAACCAGCTCCCTAGTACCTGAGTTTTTCATAGATTTTACTTTTTATAACACATAAAATGTCATAGTTTATTATAGCATTAAGAAGCACCCCTTATAGCGTGGATTACTAGCCCTACTCTATGGAAGAAGAGAACAGACTTGCCCCAGGGTCCCTTATGCTGGTGAAGAACAGAGCTGACTTAAAACACCAGGCATATCTGCCCCTGGAAGTCCAGGTCCCGTTTCCGTCTCCCTGGAGCTCCAGATCCAGGCGTGTCCTGCGCACTGGGACAGGAACCCTTGGGGATGGCTGGAAAGGTCTCAGGTGGACACAGATTCACTGTCACTCCTTTGCAGTCACATGGTGGGAATATGTCATCTAATATCGAATTCACTTTACAATTCTCTTTCTTCTAAAAAGTCTCAGAATGATGCTAACTTGTCCAGAACCTCTCTCTAACGCTCTCTGGTCTTCCTTTCCACTGAAGAGAGAACCATCTTCAGACTAAGACCCTCAGCAGTCATCAGCATCGTTATAATTAATACTTTATTTCCATTGTTTCATTGTGTCTATTTTTGCAGTTATCTTCTTAGAACATTCTTTGGCCTCGCCCTTCTTTGGGATTGGAATGAAAACTGACCTTTTCCGGGTCTATGGCTGAATTTTTCAAATTTTCTGGCACATTGAGTGCAACGCTTTAACAGCATCATCTTTTCTTATTTGAAACAGCTCAGCTGGAATTCCAGCACCTCCACTAGCTTTTTTCATAGCAATGCTTCCTAAGGCCCACTCGACTTCACAGTCCAGGATGTCTGGCTCTAGGTGAGTGACCACACCACCGTGGTTATCCGGGTCATGAAGACTTTTTGTACGGTTCTGTGTATTCTTGCCACCTCTTCTTAATCTCATCTGCTTCTGTTAGGTCCTTGACACTCATGTCCCTTATCGTGCCCATCCTTTCATGAAATGTTCCCTTGGTATCTTCAATTTTCTCGAAGAGATCTCTGTGGCTTAGTCGCTAAGTTGTGTCTGACTCTTGCAACCCCATGGACACAACCCCCTCTAGCCCGCCAGGTTCCTCTGTCCATGGAATTTTCTGGGCAAGAATACTGGAGTGGGTTGCCATTTCCTTCCCCTCTTAGTCTTTCCCATTCTGTTGTTTTCCTCTATTTCTTTGCATTGAATACTCTTAAAACGAAACTGGATTTTCACCGACTAAAGGGATATAAAACTTTCTTTGCAAGTTTATCTATTTAAGCTTTTAAATAAAGGAAGTCCTTTTAAAGTGTAGTCCTTTATGTTGGGGTTCAGCCTCTCTACCTGTGAATATGGGGACCAGTTTTTTCAGCCATCCCATTTGGAAAATTCAGAAAGCTAGATGCTATCCCATGTTTCTGAAGGTGTGGGAAAATTAGCATTCTTGTAGGCGGTTTATGGAACTGTAAATTTGTTAAACCTCTGTCCAAATTTAAAAGACCTCTGCTCTTTGACCCAGTGATTTGAGTCATGACCTCAAAAAGTTGAAGATATACATATCTAAGCATATTTCTTGTAAGAACACACAGGAGACTAGTAGCGGTGGCCGTTTCAAGACAGTGGGACTGAGAACAGGATAGAGAGGAAGATGTTGACTCTCATGTTATGTTCCTACGACTTTTCTCTTGTGCATATATCTTTTATGACTCAAAAGAATCTACCACATGATATTTCTCAAACAAAATTCTAGCGCTCTCATGCTACACTAATAAAAATTTCCATTTCCTTAAAACTCTAAGAGACAAGACGCGATCAGATGCAGTCTGAATGGTTCTTCCAAAATAAAGAAAGAAAACATAAATTAAAAAAACACTGAATTTAAATAAATAACTAAAAACACAAAAGACTCCATCGATCCGCATTCCCTTATAGACAAGAGAAGAGAAACACCAGAGAAGACAGTTCTCACACTTACCATCCCCCGACAGTCTGCTCATCATACCTGGGGAAGAAGACATAATGAAAGACATGCAAATGCGACAGAAGGAAATTACCTAATTAGTGGATTTCCCCAATTCAACGGATTGAAAATGCTCTCTTCTTTGGAAAGTATGGCTATGAGAGCTTGGGCATGACTTAGGGTTTCCTCACTATTCCCATCATCCCTTTTTTCAGCCCCATCATCACTAGCAGACATCAGTGTCTCTAATCTAATTTCTGGGTTCTGTGTGTGTCTGTTTTCCATCAGTCTTTGAGTTCCTAAAGAGTGAGCGTATATGATCCATCTTTGGGTTTCCATCACCCAAGCGTGGCTCCAGACATATGTCAAATGCCCAGAAAATCTTGCTCAGAGTTTCCCCCCAAAGGTCACAGTCCGAAGGCATCTTGAAAGTGGTGAGGCATTTACCTACGATTCCTGAGAGCAATCAATCCAGAGTCGGCACGGTGGTGGAGGACACAGACGCAGTTCAGAACGGCGGGACCAGGGACCACGGAGAGGAAGCCATGAGTAGAAAACCAAGAGTAAGATCAGATGCTGGGAGCTGGGACAGACTTGGAAGCAGAGTCCACCATGGGCGCGGGGAGCGGTTAGGCGAGATTACTCAGAGTGGCTTTGTGTTTGATTTCGGGGAGGTTTAATTGAGCGGGGGTGGGCGTGGACACAGTCATGGGCCATTCTTCAGCCAGGTAGGGAAGAGGAGGGAACTATTTTTCACTGACTCTAGAAAAAAGCCCAGCACTCTTGCCTTCTACTGATTTCACACCAATCCTCCCAGGTTAGCGAATTGTCCTCATGTTGTCCATGAGAATAGCTGAAGCTCTGAGATACTGTATTAATTTTTGAAGCCCCACACAGTGGATCAGTGAAAGCGCAAAAATTCAAACTGAGATCTCTCCAACTTCCTCTATAAAATTTTATTTCCTCACCCACAAGGCGAGTATATTAATATCCATCACAGGGTTGGGGTTAAGTTGTCTATATACTATAATAATAATAATAACAAGCTTACGTAGAGATGATTGCATGTATGTCCATGGGGAGGAGCAGAGAAGGAAGACAGAAGCAGGAAGAATTATGTGTGCTAAGTCACTTCAGTTGTGTTCAACTCTTTGTAACTCCATGGACTGTAGCCCACCAGGCTCCTCTGTCCATGGGATTCTCCAGGCAAGAATACTGGAGGGGGTTGCCATTTCCTCCTCCACAGATCTCAGATAGACCTGAATTTAGTTAGAACCAAACAGCTTTGCTTTAGTCACAAGTGGACCACAGAAATGAGCTCAATTTCTGATCAACTAGTTTTTACGGGGGGAAGGAGAGAGGGATGCAGTATTTTTTTCATCAAGAAATCCAGTCTCAACTTTTTATGTCTCTAGATTAGAAGCTGGGCTGTGGACAGTCACAAGAAGACAGATCCTTGAAAGGCAGGCAAACATTACCCTGTCGGCCAAGGGCAATCAGAGCCCAAAGGGAGAGAGAGGAAACAAAAATGTCACCTTTCAGCACTGTTGACTCGGCGCAAGCAGCAGGAAGGAGAGGATCAGAAGTGGCCGGCGGGGATCAGAGAGAAGGGGAAACGCATTAATTCACCCTTTATACCCCACTGCATCCCCCAGGCCCCAGGACAGGATGGGACCCCAGAATGAGAAGCTGTGCGTCATTCTGAGAGCCATAGACCTCTTTGTGCGTGCTCAGTCACTCAGTCGTGTCTGACTCTGCGACCCCATGGACTGTAGCCCACCAGGCCCCTCTGTCCGTGAGACTCTCCAGGCAAAAACACTGGAGTGGGTTGCCATTTCCTTCTCCAGGGGATCTTCCTGACCCAGGCTTTGAACCCAAGTCTCCTGCATTAGCAGGTGGATTCTTTACCCCTGAGCCATCAGGGAAGCCCATAGGCCTCTTTAGAGACACATTTATCCCAGAGGTCAAGAAACCTGAGATACCATGGTCTGGGGCATCCAACCACCCACCCCCCCGCCTTACACCTGAGTCTCCCAAGGGTGGCAGACAAGGGTCTCCATAACAACCAACTGTCAGAGACCAGGGCGGTTAATACTTGGCGAGGAGGGAGCCTTGGTCAGTCTGCGCCCTGTTTCTCTCATCTACAACCCTCCATGAATCCACACAATTCAGTCCAGTCCGGTTGTACGTGTTAGAGCACAAGGTCCTACTGAGACTCCGATGGCAGCTATGAAGTCCGTATTCCCAGAAAACCACCGAGATTCTGTCTCTCACACCCAGTTTTGCACAAGATTACAGAGGCTGGTCGACCTCCCCAAGTCCATCTGGTTGGCCCAGGGATCTGCAGGCTCTGGGTTTGGAGCCACGCTGAGATTGAGAGCATCCTATGAGATGCCCAGGTTGAAGGTGACAGACAGCCATCCCCAGTCCCTTGTATCCCTTCCTCCTCCGGTTGAAGGGCTCCCTAGTTACATAGTCAGAAGGAGAAAAGACTTACATTTGACTGGAAAAGGAGAACAGGACCAGGAGTCAGGGGATGAACATGGAAGATAAAAGCAAGAGAGAAGTTTGAATTAACAGTAATTTATCCACCTCAGAAGATTTCCACATGCATGCCTTCCTTCCTTCCTTTCTTCTTTCTTTCCTGAGTGAAAGTCGTTCAGTCATGTCCAACTCTTTGCGACCCCATGGACTATACGGTTCATGGGATTTTCCAGGCCAGAATACTGGAGTAGGAAGCCTTTCCCTTCTCCAGGGGATCTTGCCAACCCAGGGATGGAACCCAGGTCTCCCATATTGCAGGCAGTTTCCTTACCAGCTGAGCCACCAGCAAAGTCCCAGATAGGATGGGGCCCCAGAAGGAGAAGCTATGTCTTATTCTAAGAGCCACTCTGTGTGTGCACTCAGGCTTCCTTCATTTCAGTTCAGTTCAGTTCAGTCGCTCAGTCGTGTCCGACTCTTTGCAACCCCATGAATCCTTCATTCACCCTAGCCTTTTCTTACAGAGGGAGGGATTTCGTGAGCGACTGTTTTTATGTCGTTTGTCATGTACAGTTAGACAAAGATCAAACAGCTTGGTTACATTATTGGCAAGGATGTTGAGAACTCTACTTCTTCTTTTAGAACTTTTAATTTTGTATTGGGGTATAGCCAGTTCACAGTGTTGTGATGGTTTCAGGTGGACAGCAGAGGGACTCAGGCATACGTATACATGTGTCCATTCTCCCCCAAACCCTGCTCCCATCCAGGCTGCCACGTGACACTGAGCAGAGTTCCCTGTGCTCACAGTAGGTCCCTGTTGGTTCTCCATAATACAGCTGTGTCCACATCCATCCAAACTCCCTAACTGTCCCTTCCCCTCATCCTTCTTCCAGAAACCGTAAGTTCAGAGAATGCTTCTTTAGCATTACAGTTTTATAAATGAATCCTACAGATAGGTTTTATTTATATATATGTGTGTGTGTCAGAATATAACTCTAGTAGAAATATTCCAACCATTCTTCCTTTCTGATAAGAGCTCTCCATTCACCCACTGAGCCTGTCTTCCCCAGACAAAAGGATGATCGAACATCCCTTTGGGCAGCAGGCCTCATTAGAAGACAGAGATGTCAATGGCTTGCTTTGGCCCCCAAGACGAAGCCCATCTTTCCCCAGAATCCCCAGAGGGGTCCTAAAATCTACATGAATCTGAGAGGAACTGGCTATGGGAATACAGACTTGGGATGTCCACAGTTCTTACTTTTTTCTTCAGTCGCAACTGGAGGCGAGAGTGTTAGGCCATCCGGATCCCAGCAGACACAGGAAGAAGGGAGCAGGGAGAGAACTCAGCATTAGATCACTGCAGTGCCCAAGGACCCCGGGTTGAAAGTGTCACTGGAGACGCACTAACCCATCCAGTCTATGTTAAAGCTACTTAAGTCCACGCATCCTTCTAGCCACCCACTATCCATCTAACCATCCATTTACTGGTTCACCACCCACTGATTTACCCATCTACCCATCATCCATCCATCATCTGTCCATCCTGCCATTCATTCACCATCTATCCATCCTTCCTTCCATCCACCCATTCAGCACCCACCCATCCATCCTTCCATCCACTCATGCACCACCCACCCATCCTTCCATCCACCCATTCACCATCCATCCTTCCACCCATCCACCCATTACCATCCATCCTTCCTTCCATCCACCCATTCACCAAGCATCCATCCTTCCATCCACCCATTCACCATCCATCCTTCCACCCATCCACCCATTACCATCCATTCATCCCTCCATCCATCCACCCATTCACCATCCATACATCCTTCTATCCATCCATTCACCATCCTTCAATTTATCCATTTAACCATTATCCATTTGTCATCCATCCATCCTTCCATTCATTCATCATCCATCTATGCTTCCATCCATCCATCCAACCATTCACCACCCATCAGTTTATCCATCTAACCATCATCCACCTGTCATCCATCCATTATCCTGCATCATCCATCTATCCAACATTCACTAGCCACATATACTGGCCACCGGTCTGTGCTTGATGATAGGAGTGCAGGTGAATTAGATTAAATTCCTGCTCTGTAGGCATTTGTGACACTGGTAGGGAGAGAGATGCTGGTACAGGAGAAAATAAGACATCGCAAACCCTGCTCTCACGGAACCTGTGGCCCATGGAGGTCTTGTGCATCTTACAGGCTCTTCACACTTAGCAGGTCCAAAAGACAACTGGTGGCCATCACCCTTCCACCCATCAAAAGATAAGCTGTTACTTTTTGTTGATAAAATAAATATCCGTGCATTCATAGTGATATAATTACTTGAATAAATAGAGCAGAAGCATTGAGTCTTCCTTACAGAAGCATTCCAACGGATACATGTAGCAGGAATCAGAGAGATAGAAAATCACCATCGTGCAAATACTACAGCAATCATTTTGGCAGACAAGATCTACAGATGGATGCTGCAATTTGTGGGGGGAATGTTTGAGGAGGAATAGAATACCTGTGATGTTCCCAGTGATCTCAGCCAGATTATCTATCAGTTATAAAGGGGAAAATAGTAGCTGGTTGGTGATCCAACTTAACATCACGGGTAGTAAGACACCTCACCAACACATCATCTCTGATAAAGCGTGTAGAGGACAGGTTAGCACACTTCTGTGGGACAAGCACTCCCACCCCGGTGTCACAGATTGTCGTGAGTGCTCAGTTATGTCCCACTCGTTGTGACCCATGGACTGTAGCCCGCCAGGCCCCTCTGTCCATGTGAGTTCCCAGGCAAGAATACTGGAGTGGGTTGCCATTTCCTCCTCCAGGGGAGTCTTCTCGACCCAAGGTTTGAACCTGAGTTTCTGGCGTCTCCAGCCTTGACAGGTGGATTCTTTTTACTACCGCACCACCTAAGAAGTCAGTGATTTAACCAGGGTTCAGACACAAGTCTGTGTGTCTCCAGGGGCAGGAGCCGTGATACCCAGGACTCGCCCACCCCTCCATCTCCACCAAGGAAAAGGGGAAGTGAGAATTTCTAAACAGGGAGCGGGAAGGAGCCTGGTCTTGGACCCGAGGAGGCTCTCTGAGGCCAGCCACCAGGCAGCCGCCCCTGGCAAGAAGAAACAGAGGAGGGGGAGACAGCAGGAGGAGCTGGGTTTACCTTCCCGGGGGATGCAGGCATCTGCCAGTCCCAAGAAAAGCAGAATCAGCAAGAACATCTTCAGAGAGGGCCCTGACTTGTGGACAGTGGGCTTGGGGGCTGGGGTGGACAAGCTCCTTCCAAGACCAATGGGACTCTGGTCACTCGCTGTTCTCCCAGATTCCAAGGGTGAAGCTAACTGCCCACACTCGCCCTCCAGCCACCCGGAGGCTGACAGGTGTCTGCTCTGTGCCCACGACACCAGGGGCTGACACACAGACTGCTTCTTCCCACTGGCGTCTGCTTATTTATCTTATCTTTTTTTTTTTTTTTTTTTGGTACCTGGATAAGAGTTAAGTGCATCAGATACTTTTCAAAAATTTTTATTTATTTATTTAGCAAGCTCCGGGATTAGCTGATGTATAGGGAAGCCTGGCGTGCTACAGTCCGTGGGGGTCTCAAAGAGTCAGACAGGACCAAGCGACTGAACTGAACTGATTTAGCTGTCTGGGGGTGTTACTTGTGGCATGTGGGATATAGTTCCCCGAGCAGGGATCAAACTTGAGTCCCCGACATTGGGAGCACGGAGTCTTAGCCACTGGACCACCAGCGAAGTCCTTGCTTATCTATCCTAAAACAACATTTTAGAATAATTTTATGCTGAGCCTGATCTTTGTCATCCTATGACTCCCATCTCCTGTTTGTGTAGGACCCGTGATGGGCTCGGTGGTGAAGAATATGCCTGCCAATGAAGGAGACCCGGGTTCAACCCCTGGGTGGGGAAGATCCCCTGGAGAAGGAAATGGCAACCCACTCCAGTGTTCTTGCCCGGAGAATCCCATGGACAGAGGAGCCTGGTGGGCTACAGTCCATGGAGTCTCAAAAAGTCAGACACAACTTAGTGACTAAACAGCAACAGTAAATGATATGTTACCCATACGTCTCTTAAGAAGTGATTTTTGGGAATTCCCTGGAAGTCCAGTGGTTAGGACTCCACACTTTCACTGCCGAGACCAGGGGTTGGATCCCCTGTCAGGAACTAAGATCTCACAGGCCACATGGCAGGAAAAAAAGTGAAAAAAAGAAAAAAAGATCACTTCACCGTGAAGCGTTCAAAGTCCTTTACGTTCACGTACGGTATACTCATCATTCCTCCAAGCCTTCAGCTATTCAACAGCTGCTGCTTTGTAAGCGTAAGTGTTAGAAAAGTGTGTTTTGGCCACAGGGCTTTCAGGATGGAGCTAGAGATTGTCATCCTGAGTGAAGTAATTCAGACAGAGAAAGACAAATATCATACAATATCACTTACATAGAGAATCTAAAAAAAATGATACAAATGAATTCATCTACAAAATAGAAATGGAATCACAGTTGTGAAAAACAAACTTATGATTACCAGACAGTAAGGGAGGAGGAATAAATTCAGAGATTGGGACTGACATATACACACCAAAGTGTCAGTCACTAAGTCGTGTCTGGCTCTGCGACCCCACGGACTTTAGCCCACCAGGCTCCTCTGTCCGTGGGATTCTCCAGGCAAGAATACTGGAGTGGGTTGCCTTGCCCTCCTCCAGGGGATCTTCCTGTCCCAGGGATCGAACCTGCATCTCTCGCATTGGCAGGCATATTCTTTACCACTGAGCCACCAGGGAAACCCTGTCTTCTGCATTGCAGGCAGATTCTTTACCATCTGAACCACCAAGGAAGACCCAAGATTCCTTATGAAAGTGAAAGTTGCTCAGTTGTGTCCAGCTCTTTTCAACCCCATGGACTGTAGACTGCCAGGCTCCTGTGTCCATGGGATTCTCCAGGTAAGAACACTGGAGTGGATAGCCATTCTCTTCTTCAGGGGGCCTTCCCAACCCAGATCTCCCATATTGCAGGTGAATTCTTTACTGTCTGAGCCACCAGGAAAGAGTCCTCATAGTATTTCTTATTTCTGCAAAATCACAAATCAGGTGCAAAAAAACTAGGAAAAGGTATTCTGAACATTTATTTTTGTTTACTTATATTTGCTTACTTCCAATAGAAATGACTTTTAATAGAAAAGGAGGGGTCGACTGCCCCAAACTGCACCCCCATCACTCCCTAAGGGTGGTAGAGTTCTTCAAACGTGCCAGAGGCTCACGGAGCCCCCCACGCTTAGGAAGATGTGGCCATAGTGGGCGGGAAGATCCGGGGTGGAAGACGGCCAGGTCTCCAGGCGTCTGAGGCCAGTGGGCGTCTGGTTTCTGCACATCTTTGATCTGGAGGCACTGGAGGGACTCTGAAGCTCATGTCCCAGGAGCAAGTGTTCCGTAACCTCCTCCTAAATTCTCTTGAGGACATGGGGGTCAGCCCTGGGGGTCATCCCCAGCTGACCCGCTGGCCCCGATGAGTCACCCCTTGCTGGAAGTCTACCATCTCACTGCCCCTGAATGTCTCCGCTGCGTCCCCCTTCCTTCACTCCTGTCCTGATTGCTGTGGCCTCTGACAGTATCCTGGGTCCCCTACCCTGCTTAGTCCTTCCTGTGGACCTCACCCAGATACAGGGCTCTCTCCCCACCTACCCTCTCCACTACCTGGGGCTCGCGAACCCCTCTGCAGACAGTGGTCAAGCCCACTGTCTGCTCCAGACCCCAAAACCAAGCTACCCATGGGCTCCACTGGGTATCTCCCTGGACATCCGTCTCACCGACCTGCTCACTGACCACTGAAAATGGACAGTCTTTGCTTTTCTTTTTTCAATTATGAAAATATGATAACACGTTTACAGGAGACTTGGGAAATACAAAACAAAGTCACATATCGTCCCATTATATAATTTTTTTGCTTTTTGTCCTTATTTTTTCTTTTTAAAATTATGAAAATACGATAATACATTTACACGAGATTTGGAAAATACAGAACAAAGTTACATATAGTTCCACTATTTGTTCCAATTGTTTGTTTTAAGTAGATAAATTAGGATTTTTTTAAGTTGGAGTTTCAATATCAAACTCTCAGAAATTATTAAAATGAATGTACAGAGTGGTAGACTATAATAGACTTGAAAGCATTATGAACCAATTCTACATATTTCAGATTTATACAATGTTCACCCAGCAGGAGGATACAAATTCTATTCAAGTTCCCATAGACTGTAAATTAGGGGACACTGTGTCATATCCAGGGACATAAGGGCAGGTGCAGAAATTTCATGGTCTAAAGTTATTGAAGTCATACATGGCGTTTTCTCTTATCACTGTGGAATTATGTTAGAAATCAATATCAAGATGTTTGAAAAAACCCACTTATTTCAAGCAAATTGTGACATTTACCAAGAGAGATCTTTGACTTCGCCATCGAAAGCCTCAATAAAGTTCAGTTCAGTTCAGTTCAGTTGCTCAGTCGTGTCCGACTCTCTGTGACCCCATGAATCACAGCACGCCCGGCCTCCCTGTCCATCACCAACTCCCGGAGTTCACTCAAGCTCATGTCCACAGACTCGGTGATGCCATCCAGCCGTCTCATTCTCTGTCGTCCCCTTCTCCTCCCACCCCCAACCTTCCCCAGCATCAGAGTCTTTTCCAGTAATAAAGTTAGGAGACTGGAAAACCACAGAGGGCAATTGCAGAGGAGGAAGCATTGAAATGAGAAATTAATATCATAGATACTTTTAAAATCCCATGTATTTGGAAATTAAATGTCCACTTTTAAATGAGGGGTATGTCTAAGAAGCCGTAACAAGGAAAGTTAGAAAATATTGGTAATAGAATAAAAATGAGAATAAAAATGGGCACTAATGTTCCTCCTTCAGACCTGCCCTTCAACTCCAGTTTGCCTTCAGGGGGAGCCCCTTGGGCCCCTGGCTTGCTTTTCTTTTTTTAAAATTATTTTTCTTTTCTTTTTCTTTTCTAGACTTGATTTTCTTTATCACCATCTGCAACAGAGGCCCTCGAGACACCTTTTTGAATGCTGCTCAGACTTTTGTCTTCACCCCTGCCTAACTCAGGGCATGCTCATCACAAGGAGGGACAGCCTGGGCCATGACAGTGGGCTCCCCACTGCTCCAGGCCTCCAGGGCCATCCGTCCCCAGAAACTGCTGCGTTGATTTTTTAAAGGAAACCATGATCATGTCACTCTTGTGTTTAAGTCTCTTTGCTACTCCTCTTAATTGTTCTGCATTTAAACAATACATGTGTGTAATGTGTGTGTCTGTGTCTGTGTGTATTTGTGCAGGTGTGCGTATAATGTATATATTGTGCATATAAGCATGTGTATGTAGCATATATTTGTATACACAGGAAACACGAAGACTATTCAGACTGCTCGTCTCAATGAGTGGATACAGATGTGAGACACACACAGTGGATGCTACTCAGCCATGCAAAGGACGGACCCAGAGAGGATCACGGTAAGTGAAGTCAGACCAGGAAAGACGAATACCACATGGTATCACTTAATGTGTGGAACCTAAAATATGACATATTGTTGCTGTGGTTCAGGGGCTGAGTTGTGTCTGACTCTTAGACTTTGACACTCATGTGACCCCATGGACTTCAGCCTGTCAGGCCCCTCATTCCTCCACTGTGTCCTGGAGTTTGCTCAAATGCATGTCCGCTGAGTCAGTGTTGCTGTTACCACATCATCCTCCATCATCCCCTTCTCCTGCCCTCAATCTTTCCCAGCACCAGGGTCTTTTCCAGTGAGTTGGCTCTCCCAATCAGGTGGCCAAAGTATTGGTGCTTCAGCGTCACTCCTTCCAATGAATACTCAGGGCTGATTTCCTTTAGGATTGATGTGTCACGATCAGAAACAGGCAATGATTGTAGTTTTTTTTTTTTTTAATAAGCATTGAACCAAGCAGCCCAGCCTGGCAGCTCGCAATTGGCAAGTCGTGTTTTCCAGATCTTCAGAGTGAACTTTTTGATGCCATTTCAGCATCTCAACAGGAAGAAGTTGAGCATCACCCTCTGGGACTCATTAAAATCGCCTTAACAACCCTCGGAGGGACCCTGGAAGTAGGTGAGGCTGTTTTCTTCATCTTTCCTGCCAGGCTGCATAATTACGATCAATTATTCAACCCATCTCCGGGAGGGTCAAGAAAAACAACTTCATTTTTGAGGCCACGGGGACAGAGAGCACACCGAGGGGAAAAAGAAACTTTGCCCTCCGAGCAAGAGAGGGATGGGAACAAACAAATTTGAACCTAGTAGAGGGAATTAATGGCAAGCCACTCCAGTACTCTTGCCTAGAAAATCCCATGGATGGAGGAGCCTAGTAGGCTGCAGTCTGTGGGGTCGCTAAGGGTCAGATGCGACCGACTGACCTAACTTTCACTTTTCACTTTCACACATTGGAGAAGGAAATGGCAACCCACTCCAGTGTTCTTGCCTGGAGAATCCCAAGGACGGGGGAGCCTGGTGGGCTTCCATCTATGGGGTCACACAGAGTCGGACACGACTGAAGTGACTTAGCAGCAGCAGCAGCAGAGGGAATTAAAACTTTGCGAGAGGAGAGTGACTTCTGGGCTGTAATTAGGCGGCACCCGCCTGTGAGCGCTGACGCAGTTTCTTTCTCTTCCTTGTTTGTTTTGTCTAACACCCATGTGCCTTGCGTTGGGAGTTCCTGGCTGAATGACTCGCTCTCTGTAGACAGAGTTTTCCTCTGGCTGTCCCATCACCCATTCCTCTTCCCTGCTCGCAGCCCCAGTTCCTCAGCGGGCGTCTGACCCCACTGAGGTTCCAGGGTGACACTCTTGGAATCATAGGTTAGAGACGACTCTGTGCAGTGTTTCCCACTACTCAATAGTCAGCAAAAGCTTTTTCACCTAAAGCGAAGTGTCTTCACTGCTGCTGACAATAGCAGCTTGAAAAATGCAGAGAAATGTGCACTTCGTTTCTTTATTCTTTTCGTGGTGACCCTGTTTAGTGTGGTGTGGGTTTCACACACGTGCCCGGGTGCGCACACCTGCACGCACACACCTGCCTGCACCTGTACCAAATGTGCAAACAGAACCCCATCCTGCCTACGCTAGGTAACCTGCTTTTTCTTCCAGCTATCAGTTTGTCGCAGACGGTTTGCCAGCGCAGTAAAGCTCTGTCTACAACACACTCTTCTATCCTGTGGATGCATGACCTTACACATTCCCTCTTTCAGTGAATGTTTGTGGGGCTTATGACATGGGCTGGGTACTGGGCTGACAGTGTGGTTGTAAATAAAAAGCCAATAGAAGCAAAGGAAACTGGGCAAACTAAAAAAAGACATGTTCCAATGGGATTTTTAAAATAGAATTTACTAAGTAGGTTCTGAAGTCCACATTGAAAGAGAAAGTGCAGGCGCACAGGGAAAGCTAGAACAGGGACTCCCTTGGCAGTCCAGTGGTTGAGACTTAGCCTTCCAGTGGAGGGGAACGGGTTCGATCCCTGGTCAGGGAGGGAAGATCCCACATGCTTTGTGGGGTGGCCAAAAAAAAAAAGGTTGTCATTATAGTAATCAGAATTTTACCTCTATATGATACTTTGGGGTTAATAATGATTTATATAATAATAAAATATTTCATGATAAAATTCAAATATAGCATTCTAGTAAAAGGAAAGGATGGCAGATCATGTGCAATATCATACGAAGGATCAAATTCCTTCCTGCACTAACAACAGAAAGATTTATTTATTTTAAACAGGTACTCATTCCTTGGGGCATCAGTTAGCAAAACATTTCCCCATTTGAAGCACTGGTTATTTTTATTTTTTCATTTTATTTTTTACTGAAGGATAGTTGGCTTACAATATAACATTAGTTTCAGATGTACAAAGTAGTAATTTGATATTTGTCTCAAAGGCACCACTCAGGATATCCACACTCCGTGCTCACTTGTCCACTGGGTCACTTGTCCACTGGGCCACTTGTCCACTGGGTCACTTGTCCACTGGGTCACTTGTCCACGGGGCCACCTGTCCACTGGGCCACTTGTCCACTGGGCCACTTGTCCACTGGGTCACTTGTCCACTGGGTCACTTGTCCACGGGGCCACTTGTCCACTGGGCCACTTGTCCTTTGGGTCACTTGTCCACTGGGCCACTTGTCCACTGGGCCACTTGTCCATTGGGTCACTTGTCCACTGGGCCACTTGTCCTTTGGGTCACTTGTCCACTGGGCCACTTGTCCTTTGGGTCAGGTCTTGGTGCTGCATCCAGAGTCCTCAGTCTCTGGTCTCTCTCTGTCTTTACAATAATTATTTAATTAATTAACTTTTTATTTATTTTTGGCTGTGGCTTCTCCTGTTGCAAGCATGGGCTCTAGGCACACAGGCTCAGTAGTTGTGGCACCTGGGCTTAGTTGCTCCCTGGCATGTGAGATCTTCCTGGACCCAGGCTCGAACCAGTGTCCCCTGCGCTGGCAGGCAGATTCCTATCCACTGCGCCAGCAGGAAGTCCAGAGCTAGAGAGAGCCCGTGCGCAGCAACGAAGACCCACCACAACCAAAATAAATAAATCCTTTTTTTTTTTTAAAAAAAAAAAGGCCTTATATTTGTGCCTCTGGAGGCAAAAGTACAATATCCAGTTTGGCAAGAATGTACAGAAATGATCCCCTTGCCCTCTGCTGGCTGGATGATTTCAAGAGAAATGTTCCAAGCTTGCAAAGAGGAGTTAATTGTCACTTATTGCTAGCTCAGTTGGTACAGAATCCACTTGCAATGTAGGAGACCCCAGTTCGATTCCTGGGTTGGGAAGATCTGCTGGAGAAGGGATAGGCTACCCACTCCAGTATTCTTGGACTTCCCTGGTGGCTCAGATGGTAAAGAATCTGCCTGCAATGTGGGAGACCTGAGTTCGATCTCTGAGTTAGAAGGTCCCTTGGAGAAGGGAAAGGCTACCCACTCCAGTATTCTGACCTAGAGTATTCCATGGACTATTCCCACGGGGTCGCAAAGAGTCGAACACGACTGAGTGACTTTCACTTTTCACTTCATTTACTGTTACATTAGATAAACGGCAATGGCTAGATATTCGATGTCTAATGCATACGGGCTCTATTCCCCATGTTGCACACAACATCCTTATATCCTGACACCCAGTGGTCTCTGCCTTCCACTCCCCTCCTTTCCTGTCGTCACTAGTCAGTTCTCTGTATCTGTGAGCCTGCTTTTTGTTATATTCACTAGCTTTTGTATTTTTTAATTAATTATTTTAAAAATATTTATTTATTCAGCTGCTCTGAGTCTTAGTTTTGGCAGCAGGATCTAGTTCCCTGACCAGGAATCTAACCTGGCCCCCTTTGCATTGGGAGCTCTGAGTCTTAGCTACTGGGAAGTCCCTGTTATATTAGCCATTTTTTTTAAGATTACACATATAAGTATCAATAATATTATGCAATATTTGCTTTTCTCTGTCTGACTTACTTCACTAAGCATAATGCCCCCCAGGTCCATTTATGTTGCTGCCAGTGGCAAAATTTTGTTCTATTTTATGACCGAGTAATGCTCCATTGCATATACATACCACGTCTTCACTCCTCTGCTGATGGACGCTTGCACTGCGTGCATGTCTTGGCTATTGTAAATACTGCTGCTATGAATATTGGGGTGCATGTGTATTTTACCATTAGTGTTTTGGGGTTTTCAGGTTCAATCGGGTGACAACTTCTTCTCATGTCATGGAACAGTTCAGCAATCAACGACAGTTAATATGGGGATCTAGGGAGAACAGTTGTTTTCACAAGGTCTCGAACTGAGGAACGTAGCATAGAAAACCAAACCCTTCTGAAACCCACGTCCATCTGTCCTGACCTCTAAGCAGTCTCTTCACATGTCCCCAGTTGACATATTCTCCATTGCGCCCTCTTGCCCTAAGTGTTCCCAAGTCAGGGACTGGCTCTCAAACTGTGCCAGGAGATGAAATGTCTCTATTTATACGGTGCTGGGGGAAATCTCAGGGGTCCCTGCCTGTTACCCCAAAAGTGGAGTGATTGGGTGAATGTTGTAGAATGAACCGTTTTAGGTAAGCCAGGGGGATTCATTTTGCATGGAAACTACACCAGAAGAACCAGGACTTACTAAAGAGGCCTCCATATTGGTTTTGTGGAGGACTTTATTTGTTGTACTTCAGTCTTTTATGGATTGCATTTTTTGGGGGAAATGGATTGGTAGTCCTGGTTTAGTGAATTGTTTTCTACATTTGCCTGAAGAGTTCGCAAGAGTGAGAGAATAGAGATATGATAGTTGTTGGGTTACAAGTCTTCCTTTTTCTATATACCTAGGGAAGAAATATCCAAACAAGTACAGAGGGAAGACGTGTGTGCTCAGTTGCTTCAGCTGTGTCCGACTCTTTGTGACCCCATGGACTGTAGCCCACCAGGCTCCTCTGTCCATGGGATTCTCCTGGCAAGAATACTGGAGTGGGTTGCCATTCCCTTCTCCAGGGGATCTTCCTGATGAAGGGATCGAACCTGGGTCTTCTGCGTTGCAGGTGGGTTCTTTACTGCTGAGCCACTGGGGAAGCTTTACAGAGGGAAGATATCTCCACATAATAATGGCCATGTAACAAACCACAGCTATCATCTACTCCATATAAAAAAATCTTGGAAGAGGAAATACACAGGATACTTACTTGACAGAAATGTCTTTGTTTATTTGAAATTTAAATTTCACTGGTGATCCTGTATTTCATCTGGCCACTCTGCTAGGAGCATCCTATTTTACAATTAAATCGTCCCCTCCCTGGTGGCTCAGAGGTTAAAGCGTCTGCGGGAGACCCAGGTTCGATCCCTGGGTCGGGAAGATCCCCCTGGAGAAGGAAATGGTAACCCACTCCAGTATTCTTGCCTGGAGAATCCCATAGACAGAGAAGCCTGGTAGGCTACCGTCCACGGGGTCGCAAAGAGTCGGACACGACTGAGCAACTTTACTTACTTACTTACTAATGGAGGGACAATCAGCGGTGACCTCAGTTTCACGAAGAAGTACTGAAAACTCATGAGACCTGCATTCACTGAAAGAAGAACAACACAGAGCCAAAACTTATCAGAAAAACACAGGCTACACTAAAGTAGAAAACAAAATCTGAAGGGAGAGATAAGTCATCACTCAAATATTCGCCTGATTCATGTGAATGGAATCCCATCAGGTTCCAGTCCGATCCTAAGTTCTTCACATGTCACCCTTTCATTGTTTCACATAAGTGACAAATAATCCCAAATTTCCTTCCAGGAGCAGAAGGCACTTGGACCTGAGAGTAGGGTCCTGAGCCAGTCATTTGGAATGGATTTTCTGGTGGCGTTTGAAAGTCCCCAGCTGACGGAAGGCACTGTGACACTCAGGGCACACGTAAGGCTTGAGCCCAGAGTGGGTGCGTCGGTGAACATTGAGGTTCCCTCTGTGGCTGAAAGCTCTGTCACAGTGTTCACAGCGGAAAGGCTTCTCCTGGGTGTGGGTCCTCTTGTGAGCGCGCAGCGTGGAGTCGTGGGTGAACTTCTTGAGGCAGAGATCACAGCTGTAGGGCTTCTCGCCAGTGTGGATACGCTCGTGAACCCGCAGATCTGAAAGCTGTATGAACCCTTTGGCACAGATGTCGCAGTGAAAGGGCCTCTCTCCTGTGTGTGTCCTCTGGTGCAGGGTAAGCTGTGATTGATAAGGAAAGCTCTTTTTGCACACCCTGCATTCAGAGGGTGCCCGTCCCGGGGTTTCTGCTCCCTCAGGAAGACTGGTGGGTCCCACTGTGCCAGATGAACCAACAGAATGGGGCCCAAGCTGTCCTGAGAACTCTCCTTGGTCCAAACAAGTGGCTGCTTCTTGATGCACGTCTTGGCAAGTGGGACTGCTGTCCCGTTTCCTTTTGACATGTCTGCGATTCTTCAGAGGACCTCTTCTGGATCCACTCGTAGTGGAAACGTCTCCCTCTGGAATACAGGAGGAAAGAGTTCAGGAGTCACATTTTAAATATCAGTTGTTTCTTGAGGATTCTTCTGTCTCTCTGCCCTCCCAGAATCTGCTGAAAGACGAGATTCAGCACCACATTTAACAAGGAGCATTTTCTGTGCTGCCAGCCTCACTGGAACCCTGATGTTGGCTGAGAAGTTCCCATCAAGCAACCAAGCTAAGAGCTTGGACTGTGGGACTCTGGAACGTTGATGATGGAGAAGGTTGGCACTGGACAATGATCGCCACCCCACCCATCCAAGGGATGGTAATGCTGGCTACCCAGCCCCATGCCACCATAGGAGGGAGTCACTAACTCTGAATTTCACGGTTTTGAATACTCACCAGGACCCTTCAGAAATTCAGGTTGTTGAGACTGAAGGGTTTTTGTCTCTCCCCTGTCTTCCATCAGGTCCTTCTCCAAGTTCTCCTTGGGCATCTGACCCTCCAGTTCACCTGTTTCAAGAATGGTCTCTGGCGGGAGAGCTTTCTGGTCCTGACAAGGGACAACCAAGCAGAGTCAATAACCCACCTCCCTTAGTCCGTGGAAAACAGTTTCCTGTTTCCCCATCTGCCTTGTATCTTGATCTAAGACTCCTAACTTTCTGAATGTCATTTTAGGGGACATGCCCTGACTTCTTCTGGTCCACCCCATCACCCTTGATTGATAATCATCTCCGGATACTCAAGACTGTCCTGGATCTATACAGACTGTATCCTGAAATCAAATCAGGACATCACATTGGCACTCTGACTTCTCTATGCATAGGTCTCTCCAAGTCATACCCACTCTGCCTGCCCCTGACTCTGGAAGTAGAGAACTCTAGGTCCAGCTCTCTTGACTTCATCATTGTTGGAGTTTTTGCCTGGATTCATCTTTGTGACGGTGGTTACCCAGTACATAGGAAGATGATGACCAGTATTCTTGGTCTCTACTCCATGCAAGTCAACAGCATCCCCTGCCCCTACCCAACTGCATTTGAACAAATCAACTGTTTTCCATTCATTCTTCAATGTCTGAAAGTGAAAGTTAGTCGCTCAGTCGTGTCTGACTCTTTGCGACCCCATGGACTATAGCTGCCAGGTTCCTCTGTCCATGGGATTCTCCAGGCAAGAACACTACAGTGGGTAGCCACCCCCTTCTCCAGGGGATCTTCCTGACCCAGGGATCGAACCCAGGTCTCCTGCATTGCAGGCAGATTCTTCACCATCTGAGCCACCAGGGAAGCCCAATGTCTGCTGCTGCTGCTGCTAAGTTGCTACAGTCATGTCCGACTCTGTGCGACCCCATAGACGGCAGCCCACCAGGCTCCACCATCCCTGGGATTCTCCAGGCAAGAACACTGGAGTGGGTTGCCATTTCTTTCTCCAATGTGTGAAAGTGAAGTCGCTCAGTCTTGTCCGACTAGTAGCGACCCCATGGACTGCAGCCCACCAGGCTTCTCTGTCCATGGGATTTTCTAGGCAACAGTACTGGAATGGCCTGCCGTTGCCTTCTCCGAGCCCAGTGTCTACTCGGGGGCAAAATGAGTCCAATTTGGAGTTGCTCCTTCAGTTGTAAGGAGTGATCATGTTCTGAAATATAATGTGCCCTTGGGGAAAGTGGCCGTGGGTACATCAGCTGTCAGTGCATTTACCTGCAGCAAATTGAACCTAGAATCATGTCAGGAAGACAGGTTCCCTTCTCCCCACTCCTGAGACTAGAAGCTTTCATGGCAGAGGGACAAAGATGGATGATCTTCATTCTCACACTGGCTAGAAAAACTGTCTAGGAACTGAATGTATCCGTGGGAATTCCTGGAAGCAATGGGTCCGTCCCTATCCTTTGCCAATCTCCCAATTACTCCAGCAGCCATACCCACCTGACTCTCTTCTACCTGCTTCCACTCACTCACCTGCTCCCTAGACAGGCCCATGGCTCCTGGCAGATTCTGCAGCTCTTGACTTTCCTCCTTGCCATCCTCTGGAGGTATGACACTCGCGGGGGATTGGGTCTCCCTGCATGGGTCTCTCTCATCGTCCACGTCACCGGCCTTGGCTTCAACCATCTCAATATCTGGGTCGCGCACAAGATATTTCTGTCCTTGTATGCAGACTATGGTCTGTGAGAGGAGAAATCAATCAAGATCAGTCTCTATAAGACATGGAATGTAGCTTTTAGGCATCCAATGGCATTGACAATAGAAGCTCACGTTTGGTGTAGGAGATCTACGTCCTTCGAGTTGAGACAGCCAAAAATATCTCCCAAATTGCCCAACTGTGAACTTCTCTCACCTGTTTGGGAGTCACTGATACAGAGCCAACCCCCCAGGTCCTATCTTGTGATCTCTGCAGCTTGCAGATGTCTCCTCGTCCCATGGCCATCACTAGGTCCTACTCACCCAGTTCTTGGGTTTCCGCTTATTTCTCAGCGAGTCCTCCAGGTCTTTGCAACTCTGCACCCCGCTTTCTTTGAGCAAGACCTGGCACTCCAGGGGCATGCAGATCATGAACTGCTCCAGCACCAGCCTGTCCATCATCTGCTCCTTGGTGTGAAGATCCGGCCTCAGCCATAGATGGCAGAGTTCACGGAGTCTCCTCAGATCCTCAACAGGGTCGGATTCCTCCGAGCTGCTAAATGTTCTGAACCGGAAGTGCCAGGTTTCCTGGTCACAGTCTGAGTTTTCCATGAGTGTGTCTTGGGGTGTCACAGACGCTGGTGACTGTGCCCCAGGGCTGGCTGTGACATGTCCACAACCCTGAAAAAATGTCTGGTCCTTAGCCATACTGATGCAGGAAATTTCCAGTAGGACTCTGAGCAAATGCTTCTAGAAGTGGGTGCCCAGATGACGCCTATGGAAATGGATTTCCTCTGCTTTTCCTCAGCATTGAAGTCACTGTTTAGTAGTCTAGGGAGAAAAAAAAAAGAAACAAATGGGTTTCATTTTGTTCCACCCTTCCGTCTCCCCTGCATCCCAATATTGGACACCACTGCCCAACTCATTCAATGTTTCACAAAACTGTCTGGTCTAAAATGACCATAGGGCTTCCTTGGTGGTCCAGTGGATGCCTGCCAATGCAGGGGGACATGGGTTTGATCCCTGATACGGAAAGATCCCACCTGCCTCTAAGCCCATGCACCACAGCTCTTGAGCCTGAGAGGAGCAACTACTGAACCCGAGCTCTAGACTCCAGGCTCTGAAACAGGAGAAGCCACTGCAATGAGAAGCCCACACCCCTCAGCTAGAGAGTAGTCCCTGATAGTTACAACTAGAGAAAGCCCTCACAGCAAAGAAGACCCAGCCCAGCCAAAATGAATTAATTAAAAGAATTAAAACTAATAATAAATATATATGTAGCTTTTAAATAGCCATAGAGTCGCCGCTCAGAAACCCTTGAAGAACACGAGCCACCTCACAGCAACATGTGTGGAAACATTCTCCTCCCCTCACAGAAGAGCTCGGTTAACCATTGTCAATGTGGGGTTAGAGGAAGATCTCCTGTCACAAGGTCTCCCAGCTGATTTAAGATGAACAGAAAGCAGGGCCTTTCTGGAACCCACCCGCATGTCCTGATTCCTAAGCCTTCTCCCTGGACGTGCCCACTCATCGCTTACCCCTCGAGGTCTCCTGCCTCCAGCCTCCTCAGGTCAGGGACTGGCTCTCAAAGTGTGTCTGGACCTGAAATGTCTGTATTTATAGAGAGCTGGGTGAAACTCCAGGGCTTTCTGGCCATAACCCCATCATCCCAGTGATTGGATAAAGGGCATGGAAGGAACCACTTTGGTTAATCTGGGTAGATTCAATTTCCTGTGGAGATTCCAACAGGAAAAGCCATTAAAGAGGCCACCATATTGGTTTGGCAGTAAACGTTCTCTGATGCATTTTATTTATTATTTATTTTATTTTATTTATTCATGGATGGCATTTCTTGGGGAAACAGATTGATTTTCCTGATCTAATGAATTTTTTCTCTCTGCTTGGAGACTGTGAGGCAATCCAATCATTGTAATCCGATGGTTGTAATCAAATTGGGTTACCTAATCTTGTTTCTTTTCTCATGAAATAAGTCATCAGACTTTTGTCTAAAATCAGCTGATGAGATCAACTGTGAGAAGCCATTTCAGAGAGGATCACAGAAACCAGAGGTTGTAAACCAGTATGGAAAAAGAATGATACATCAATTTAAGAAGCCTTCTTTTGCTAAATAGCTAAGGAAGCAGTATCCAAACTAGTACAAAGGGAACACATCTCAACATAATAATGGCCACAGAGACAAAACCACGGCTATCACCTGCTCTGGGTAGCAAAGTCTTAGAAGAGAAAACACACAGCTCTTTGATAGAAACGTATTTGTTTATTTGAAATTTAAATTTCACTGGTGATCCTGTATTTAATCTAGCCGTCCTGCCAGGAGCATCCTATTTTACAAGGAAATCACGCCTGACAAGAAGGCAATCAGCAGTAGCCTCACTCTCATGATGAAGTACTGATAACCAGTGAGACATGTCTTCATTGGAAGAAAAAGAACAACACAAAGCAAAAACATGTAAGAAAACCATAGTCTAACATTGTAAGGCAATTATCCTCCAGTAGAAAATAAAGAAATGAAAAAGAAAACTATAGTCTATAGCAAAGTAGAAAACAAAACCCAAAGGGAAAATAAATCATCACTCAAATATCCTAATTCACGTGAATGGAACCCCACTGGGTTCCAGTATCCTCCTAAGCTCTTCGCGTGTCATCCACACTTTGTATCACACAGGTGACAAATCATTCTAAATTTTTTACTTAAAACAGAAAAGACTTGGACCTGATGGTGGGGTCCTGGGTGAATCATATGGAATGGATTCTCTGGTGGCGTTTCAAAGTCCCCAGCTGACGGAAGGCACTGTGACACTCAGGGCACACATAGGGCTTGAGCCCAGAGTGGGTACGTCGGTGAACGTTGAGGTTCCCTCGGTGGCCGAAAGCTCTGTCACAGTGCTCACAGCGGAAAGGCTTCTCCTGGGTGTGGGTCCTCTTGTGAGCACGCAGCGTGGAGTCGTGGGTGAACTTCCTGAGGCAGACATCACAGCTGTAGGGCTTCTCACCAGTGTGGATACGCTGGTGAACCCGCAGGTCCGAAGGCTGTACGAACCCTCTGGCACAGATGTCACATTGAAAGGGCCTCTCTCCTGTGTGTGTCCTCTGGTGCAGGGTAAGCTGTGATTGATAAAGAAAGTTCTTTCTGCACACCCTGCATTCAGAGGGTGTCCGTCCCGGGGTTTCTGCTCCCTCAAGAAGACTGATGCCAGATGAACCAATGGAATGGGACCCAAGCTGTCCTGAGAACTCTCCTTGGTCCAAACACGTGACTGCTTCTTGATGCACATCTTGGCAAGTGGGACTGCTGTCCTGTTTCCTTTTGACAGGTCTGCGATTCTTCAGAGGACCTCGTCTGGATCCACTCGTAGTGGAAATGTCTCCCTCTGGAACACAAGGCGAAGGGTTCAGGAGCCACATTGTAAGTATCAGTTCCTTCCTGGGGACTCTCCCCCCTCTCTCTGCCCTCCCAGAATCTGCTGAAAGAAGAGATTCAGCACCATATTTATCAAGGAGCAGTTTCCATGGTGCCAGGCTCATTGGAACCATCCCTAATCTTGGCTACAGACTTCCCATCAACCAAACTACCTAAGAGTCTAGCTGAAGAAACACTCTGGAATGTTGATGATGGAGAAAGTTGGCATTGGAGAACCAACACCTATACCCCAACACCAAAAGATGGAAATGCTGGGTACCCCTTTCTGGACATCAGTGGAGACAGTCATTACCTCCTATGGTCTCCAAGTTTTTAATACTCACCACAATCCTGCAGAAGTTCAGGCTCTTGAGACGGAAGGGTTCTTGTCACTCCTGTGTCTTCCAGTAGGTCCTTCTCCAAGTTCTTGGAGGGTGTCTGACCCTCCAGTTCACCTGTTTCAGGAATGGTCTCTGGCAGGAGAGCTTTCTGGTCCTGACAAGGGGCAACCAAGCAGAGTCAATCCCAAAGCTTTAGCCCACAGCATGCTCTGTCTCCTCTTTCCCCACCCGCCTTGTACCCTGATCTAAGACTCCAGCTTTCTGAATATCAGTTTGGGGGATATGCCCTGACTGCTTCCCATCACCCTGATTGGCAGTCCTCTGCTGATTCCCATGTCTGTTCTTGATCTATGCCGACCACATCTGGCAATCAAGTCCAGACTTCACAGCTGGCACTGCCAATTGTCTTTGCACATATCTCTCCACCTCATCTCAAACTGTCCCTGCCCCTGACTCTGAAAGCAGAGGACTCTGGCTCTAGGGTTCCTGACTTCACCACTTGTTGATATGTTGCCTGGATTTGGATTTGTCTTCTTCATGGAGGGTGGCCTGGGGCATAATAAGATGATAAGCGGTACTTGTCTCCATTCATGAGAAATCAGTAGCATCTCCTCCCCCTATTCACATTTCAAAAAAAAAATCCACTCTCTCCAGACACACTCCAAAACCTGAGGAGAAAAATGACTCCAACTGGGAACTTTTTATTCAATTCAAGGTGTTTACAATATTCCCCAATATTAAGTGCCTCTGATGAAATCCATCGTGGGTAAATCAGCTGTGAGTGCATCTACCCCTGATGAACTGACCCAGCACCATCCCGTGGAAACGGACTCCTCTGTCCTCATGCTCATGGCCACAGGCTTTCATGGTGAACCACTAGGAAAGATGGATGAGTCTTCACTCTCACACTGGCTGGAAAACATCTGGGAATGGAATGCACCCATGGGAATTCCTGGAGGCAGTGGGTCCATTCCTGTCCTTTGCCAAACTCTCCCAATTACTCTCGTAGCCACGCCCACCCAACCCTCTTCTACCTGCTCCCAGACTGGAGGTCAGGACATCACACTCACCTGCCCCCTCGACAGGTCCTTGGCTCCTGGCAGATGCTGCCCGTCTTGGCTTTCCAGCTGGCCCTCGTCTGGAGGGACGACCCTGACTGCAGACTGGGGCTCCCTGGGTCGGTCTCCCTCATTGTGCACCTCACAGACCCCAAATCCTAACATCTCAACATCTGAGTCTGGCATCAAAAACTCCTCACCGTGGACACGGACTACAGTCTGTGAGGAAAAATTCAAATAGAATCAGTCTCCCTTCACAAGATCCAAAAGGGTATTCATTGCGTATCCCACCCTAGGAGCCCACCTCCTGGGAATGACATTTGAAAGCAACACCCTCAAAGTGAGGACCAACAGAAACATCTCCGGTGATGCTCCAGGCAAGTGCTCAGCCCTGTGGGGATCACTGCTTGAGAGCCAACCCCTCTGGTCCTTCCGCTTCCTCTCCCAGCTCGCCGCCCCTCATCCCAGCGTTCCCGGCCTCAGGGTCACTAGGGTCCTACTCACCCATTTCTTCAGTTTCCGCTTATTTCTCAGCACCTCCTCCAGGTCCATACAAGTCTCGGCACCACTACTTTTGACTAAGGCCTGGATCTCCGGCGGCATGCTCATCACGAACTGCTCCAGCACCAGCCGGTCCACCATCTGCTCCTTGGTATGAAGATCCGGCCTCAGCCACAGACCGCAGAGTTCACGGAGCCTCCTCAGAGCCTTGATTGGGTCGGGTTCGTCCGAGCTGCTAAACGTTCTGAAGCGGACGCGCAGCTCTTCAAGGTCGGAGTCCAGGTTTTCCCTTCGGGTGTCTCGGCGAGGCGCAGACGCCGGCGACTCTGCTCCGGGGCAGTCCGCGACGTGGCCACGACCCGTTGTCTGCTTCCCAGCCATACTGACTGTAGAGATTTTCAGTAGGACAGGGCAAATGCTTCTAGAGGTGGGTGCCCAGTTGACCCCAATGGAAAGGAATTTCCTCCTGCTTTTCCTCAGTAATAGATTCAGTATTCAGAAGCCTGGAGGCAAAAAAGAAAAAAGAATGCAACCAATTAGTTTTATTTTCATCCACCCTACCACCCCTCATCCCAATACTGCATTATTCCCCCTTCAGTATTTCATACCAGGGACAAGAATCCATTCTATTATTCTTCCGACATCCATCTTATAGTACATAAGAAACTGTGTGGTGAAAAATGTCCACAGGGCAGTGCTTAAAAGCCCTTGTTGAAAAAAATGAACCACACCACAGGACACCATGGAGTGTGGAAATAATCTCATCTCACAGAAGAGGTCCACAAATGAACCACAGTTAAGTTAATGTGTGGCCGGAGGGTGGCCGGAGGGAGATCGGTGGATTTCACAAGGTCTTTGAGCGAATGCAAGGTGAACAGAAAGCCAGGACGTACTGGAACCCACTTCCACGTGCGACATTTCCCTTCCCATCAATTACCTCCTTGACGCCTTCTCGCCTTCGTTCTCCTCAGTGGGGGACTCGCTCTCACACTCGGCGGCAGGAGAAATGTCTCTCCACAGAGCTCGGAGAAACGCCGGACTCCTCCGCCCGTCACCCCATCCGCGCATCGATTGGTTAAGCGTGGGGCAAAGCACTATGGATAATCCCACTTCACTTCAGCACCAGGGATTCGATTGCCTGTGGAAACTCCCTCAGGAGAAACCACGATTTACTAGAGAGGCCTCCACAGTGGTTTAGTGATAGATTCTGTGTATTTGTTTCGTTTTGTTTTTGGCCAAGCAGGGAGGCACGTGCGATCTTAGTTCCCAGACCGCGGAAGGAAACCACGCCGCCTGCAGCCGAAGTGCTGAGGCTCAACCGCTGGCCCGCCGGGGAAATGCCTGGCTTTCTTTTCGGATTTTATTTATGGACTTTGGGGATTGCATTTTTGGAGTGAACGGATTGGTTTTAATGATCTCGTGATTTTTTTTTGTCTCACTGCCTGGAGGGTTTGACGGAGTCAGAGGCACGATGGTGGTAGCCTGATGGGTTTGACTACTCTCGTCTTTCTGTTCTTGTGAGAGAAGTCTTAAAAGGCTTTTCTAAAATCAGCTGATGAGCTAAGGTGTGAGAAGAACCGATCTCTAAGTAGCCTTTTTGAAGACTAGAAGTTGTACACCAATAGGAAAAAAGAATGACACCTATCAGTTTCGGAAGCCTGCCTTTTTCTAAACACCTCAGGAAGAAATACCTGAACAAGTGTGGAGTGAGTGAATATATCTCAGCATAATAACAGCCATGTAGCCAAAACCACGGCTATCACCTATTCCATGTAGAAAAGTCTTAGAAAATACGCAGAACACTCTTTGACAGAAACATGTTTATTTGAAATTTAAATTCCACTGGAGAGCCTGGCCTCCATGCCAGGAGCATGCAGTTTTACAGTGAAGTCCCGCCTAACAGGAAGGCAGTCAACAGTAGGCTCAGTTTCATGATGAAGTACTGATAACTAATGAGACGTGCTTTCATTAGAACAACAAAACAAAGCAAAAACTTATTGAAACAGGCTACACTAAAGTAGAAAACAAAATCCAAAGGGAAAGAAAAGCCATCACTCAAATATCCTCATTCACATGAATGGAACTCCCCTGGACCCAATGTCCTCCGAAACTCTTCACATTTCATCCACCCTTTGTGTTACAGAAGTGACAAATCACTGTGAATTTCCTTCTCGGAGCAGAAGGGACTTGGACCCGAGGGCAGGGGCCTGGGCCAGTCATTTGGAATGGGTTTCCTGGTGGGATTTGAGAGACCCCAGGGAGCGGAAGGCCAGTGACACTCAGGGCACTAGTAGGGTTCGAGCCCAGAGTGTGAACACTGAGGTTCCCACTGTGTTTGAAAGCTTTGTCACAGTGCTCACAGCAGAAAGGCTTCTCTTGGGTGTGGGTCCTCCGGTGAGCGCGCAGCGTGGAGTCGTGGATGAACTTCCATCCATGTCCAATGGCTGCATGAACCATTGGACATGGATGTTGCTTTTTTTTTTCTTTAATTTAAAGGACTGTCTCTCTTTAATGCAGTTTCAGAATAAGGGCCCATTACTTTGATAAGCACGGTCTCAGCAGAAGGCTCAAAAGGATGTGTGTAAAAGAATGTTTCCAAAGGCTCCAGAGATGACCCCAACTCTGCTTCCTGCTTCCCCTGGACGACACTCCGTCTCCTGGGTGGGGCGGCTACTTGGTCCAGCTGACTTTGGGAATGTCATAGTGCTCCGTGAGTGTGTCCAGGTGTCTGTTGAAGTCCTCCACTCTCTGCTTGTGGGTTTTGGATGCTTTCTTCAGGATCCTCTCCATTTGTCGCTTCTCTTGCACCTTCTCAAAGGCCACCTGCGCTGGGGTCCGCTCGTCAAGGTGGCGCTTCAGCTCCTCCTGGTTCTTCTGGATTTTTCCCATCGTTTCCAGGAGTTTTGCCTTGTCTTTGCCCTTTTTCTTCTTCCTCTTGGTCACGCCAAGCTCTGTGACTCCTTTCAGCTTCAGGGGTCCCTTTTGGACCTGCTCATAGGCGTCCATGCTGCCCGTCTTCGGATTCAGATTTCTAAATGGACAAAAGTGGGGGGGGGGTCAGTTTTCTCAAATGGAAATTGGGACAATATCGTTCTCTACTGTAGATCCGAGAGGTTCTCTCTGTGCGGGTTAACACGAATGCAGAAGAGCATCTCTGTGTAGAAACGCCCAGGGGGCCAAGGTTCAGAAAGCCTTATGGAATAAATGCACGGCACCACACCACACCATGGAGGGTGGCAGCACTCTTCCCCCCTCACAGAGAGCTCAGCAGTCAACCACGGTTAATATGGAGTTTAAGAGAGATCCACTGCTTTCACAAGTTCTTTGAGCCAATGCAAGGTGAGTAGAAAACCCAGCCTTCCGAAACCTACCACCTCCTTCTGAGTTGATTCCCAAGCCTTCTCCTTAGACGTTCTCACTCATCATTTGCCTCCTTTGAGCCCTCTTGCTGTCAGCCTCCACAAGTCGGTGACTGGCTATCAGAGTCTGTCTGGGGCTGAAACATCTCTATATTTATACAGAGCCGGGGGAAATGGCAAAGGTCCCTGCTTGTTACCCAATCAGCACAGTGATTATGTAAGGGCGGGTCAAGCCATTTATATGAACTCATTTTAGATAATCCAATTTATCCATGGATCCAGTTTCACACAGACACTCCACCAGAAAAAAACACAATTTATCAAAGAGACCTCCATGTTGGTTTTGTGGTAGACTTCTCTGATAGCTCAGTTTGTAAAGAATCCATCTGCAATGCAGGAGACCCTGGTGTAATTCCTGGGTCAGGAAGATCCGTTGGAGAAGGGATAGTTACCCACTCCAGTATCCCTGGGCTTCCCTTGTGGCTCAGCTGGTAAAGAAGTAAAGTGAAAGTCTTTCAGTCATGTCCGACTCTTTGTGACCCCGTGGATATACAGTCCGTGGAATGCTCCTGGCAAGAATACTGGAGTGGGTAGCCGTTCCCTTCTCCAAGGGATCTTCCCAACCCAGGGAGTGAACCCAGATCTTCCGCATTGCAGGCAAATTCTTTACCACCAGGGAAGCCCGTGCACTTTTTGGCAGTAAGGTTGATTTTCCTGGTCTAGCAAATAACTTTTCTCATTTACCTGGAGAGTTGGAAGGAGTCAAAGCATAGGTATCTGAAAGTTTTCATCCCTGGTGGCTCAGTGGTAAAGAATCTACCTGCCAATGCAGGAGATGTGGGTTCACTCCCTGGGTTGGGAAGATCTCTTGCAGAAGGAAATGGCCAAGCCACTCCAGTATTCTTGCCTGGAAAATTCGATGTACAGAAGAACCTGGTGGGCTACAGTCCATGGAATGGCAAAGAGTTGGATGCAACTGAGCGACTAAACAACCCTTTTTAAAATTCCGCATGTAAAGATCTCAGACAAGGTCAGAATCCTGTATGTTCTGCAGGGAATGTGCCACTCTTGGGGGTCGCAGTTTGACTTTTCAGTAAGTACACTTTGGTGCAGCGCAGACACTGGTGGCTCTGATTAGGGGCTGTCTGGGACTATTCCATGACCCCACAAAAAATGTACGTTCTTTAACCATAGTGACTGTGGAATTTACTAGCAAAATGTTGAGCACATGCTTCTAGAAGCCCATGACAGATTCACCCTATGTAAAGGGATTTCCTCTACCTTTCGTCAGCTGGTAAATCCATATCCTTTCTCACTCCCTCGGCAGGGCACTGCTCCTGACACTCTCCAGCTTCTACTCTACTCCCCAGCCACTTTGCACACCTGACCACACCAAGCACAGCTGGCTTTGCGGTCTGGTTTGTAGTGTTTTACTCCACTGTCTGGAAAGCCCTCCCCCCGACACCCTCAGGCTGTCTTCAGATCTCCATACAATTAGTGGTTCTTTGGAGTTGGACAGCCTGGCCGTTGCTTTATCAACGGCATCTCACTCCATCACCACGTTTCCTCAATAGCAGATGCTAAGCCTTGGTCTGTATTTTATTTTTTAAATCCTTCTATTTTTGGCTGTGCTGGGTCTTCGTTGCTGCTCGGGGAGCAGGCTTCTCACAGGCTCTCAGGGGTCTGGGCTTCAGTGGCAGCTCCCAGGCTCGGTGGTTGAGTCACATGGCCTTAGTTGCTCCTGAGCAGTGGGATCTTCTCGGCTCAGGGATGGAACTCATGTCCTTTCATTGGCAGGCACAACCTTTACCGCCAAGCCACCCGGGAAGCCCTATTATTCATTTTGCTTAACTAATACTTAACTGCGTCTGTGTTTTGAAGTCTTATCCATATTTCATTGTATTAATTTCTTGCGTTCATTCTTTGATAATGGTTCTAATACCCCTGTTTCTGAAGAGACCCAGTCTTTATATTCTATATTGCTTCTTTGAATTAGTTGCCTCCATCTTGGGCCTGTTAGTTAACATCCTTTGAGATAGAAGGAGGCGACAGAGGATGAGATTGTTGGATGGCATCACCGACTCAATGGACACAAGTTTGAGCAAACTCCCGGGAGATAGTGAAGGGCAGGGAAGGCTGACATGCTGTAGTCCATTGAGTTGGAAAGTGAAAGAAAGTAAAGTCGCTCAGTCGTGTCTGACTTTTTGTGACCCCATGGACTGTAGCCCACCAGGTTCCTCCATCCATGGGATTCTCACTGCAGTGGGTTGCCATTTCCTTCTCCAACAACTGTGGAGGGCAGGGCAGACATCTGTCTAATGGCTGACTCCCCCCACCTCCCACCCTGGACAATTAATGAGCAACGGCTTTTATAGATGGAGGGAGGGGGCTCCAGGGAGAAACAGCGCAGTCAGCTCTGTCAGTCATCTTGAAACTGGTCATCACTGGTCTGATCAGTGTCATCCTGATTGTTTTAAATACAGTTAACCTTCAGTTCCAGGGTCCATTGTTTTCATTTATTGGGTCAATTCTCAGAATTGTGGCAGCTTCTCTCATGGTTTCCCAGGAGGCTCAGTGGTAAAGAATCTGCCTGTCAATGCAGGAGATGTGGCTTTGCTCCCTGGGTCAGGAAGATCCCCTAGAGAAGGAAATGGCACCCCACTCCAGTACTCTTGCCTGGAAAATCCCATGGATGGAGGAGCCTGGTAGGCTACAGTCCATGGGGTCACAAAGAGTTGGACATGACTGAGCGACTTCACTTTCAACAGTTGCTGGCATTCAGAATAAAGCTAACTTTCCTTTCCCCCAACCTGGCCTCTGTATTGGCTTTTGAGTGGCGAGCAGCCAGACGCCAATATCTATTACAATATCATCCTTGAATTTGCTGCCCCCAACAAATTCTCAGACTAATTAATAGAAGAAAACGCTGATTCTTTGAAAATAAATACTTTATTTTCTCCATTCTGCTCCAAATGACCTCTCTTCATTTCTGCTGGAGGAGAACCAGGTGGGCTGAAAGAGTGTACCTTGAAGAATCTTTTCAAGCCGAGACACCCTAGAATCTCAGTGTTCAAATGAGCTTTAATATTACATTACCTAACAGTTCATAATTCCAAAAGAATACAGTTACTTTAAATGCTCAAGTGGGTGCTCAGTCGCTTCAGTCATGTCTGACTCTTTGCAGCCCAACAGACAATAGCCCGCCAGGCTCCTCTGTCCATAGAATTCTCCAGGCAAGAATACTGGAGTGGGTTGCCATGCCCTTCTCCAGGGGATCTTCCCCACCCAGGGATCGAACATGGTTCTCCTGCATTTCAGGCAAATTCTTTTACCGTCTGAGCCACCAGAGAAGCCCCAAAATAAATAAATAAAATATAATTTATGTTTCGACTGTATTTCAGTTGAAAAAGAGAGAGAGAAGACAAAGAAATACAGCCTATCCTCTGTATTAGTAAGTTCTATATCTGTGAGTTCAACCAATGGTAGATTGAGAGAAAAAAAAGAACAATTCTTCCAGTGCTTCAGATTTTCTTCCTGAGATTTTAATTTCAGGATCTCGGTCTCAGTAGAGGGTGACGACACAGGGTTTCAGAAGGAGCCAGAGGGGCAAAGGTTTGGGGCAGAAGTCTGGGGACATCTAGGAACCCAGGGCGTCTTCCTCCTTGAGGACCGTCTGGCTGAGCACGCCTGGATCTGTGCGAGAGTGAGAGATCAGTTTGAATGGTTCCGTTCCCCACCGCTACCCCGGCCAGGTTCTGAGCGCTGAGGTGACCCAAGAGAGGAACCTGTCTTCGGTTCATCTCGGTGTCGATGACCTTCTCGAGGACAGAGAGCGCCTCCTCTCTGCCCTTGCTTCTTCTGCCCTCTCCTTCGTCCACCCGCCTGCTTTCCTCTTGCACTGCCATTTGCAGATGGTACATGGTGATGCTGGGGAGTGTTTTCAAGAGCCAGAGTGTAGCCGAGTTTGCAGTGGGAAGCAGTGAATCAGAAGGTGTCCCCTGTCTGGGGTTGGTAGTCCTCCACCAGATGCTTGTCAAAGCATGTCCCAAAATAAGGTTGGGATCGAAGGAGCTGGAATTGAGGTAAAAATTTTAACTGGAGAACGGCAGGCAAAGCTGGGGCTTGATCGTTGACTTTGTCTGTGGTTGGCTGGGTCAGTGGTATGTGAGCCTGCACTTAGGTAATTTAGTTCATTCATTTCACAAATATTTACCGAGCACCCACCATGCACCATCCATTGCGCTAGGCAGTAAGCAAGACGGAGAAAGTGTCTCCACTCTCACGAAGCTTAGATTTTACTGGAAGGAGACAGAGTGTAAGTAGGTAAAAACATGAAGGGGGGAGAATCATATAGTGGTAAATGCTGCTAGTAAGTGGGTTTCCCGTACTAGTAAGTGGCTCAGATGGTAAAGAATCTGCCTCCAGTCTGGGACAAAGAGAAGTAGATTAATGTCAGATCAAACGGCCAGGTGACCATTATATGGAGGAGGTGATGACTAAGCTGGTTTCTGAACGATATGAAGGATCTAGCCACGCAAAACGCTAGAAACAGAACTTCCCAGGGAACTCCCTGGAGGCCTAGTGGTTAGGACTCAGTTCTTTCACTGCCGTGGTTCAAGCCCTGCTTGGGGAACTAAGATCCCGCCCGCAAGGGGCAAAGCACAGTCAACAATTTAAAAAAGGGACAGAGCTTTCTAGATTGAAGCAAAGCCTGGTGCCAAGATCCTAGAGTGAATAGACCCAGTGTTTCAAGAAAGTCAGAAACCAAAGTTGGGACAGATCATGTTTAAGGATGGGTGCCTGGTCAGTCAAGTCCGACTCTTTGTGACTCCGTGGACTGTAGTCCATCAGGCTCCTCTGTTCATGGGATTCTCCTGGCAAGAATACTGGAGTGGGTTGCCATTTCCTTCTCCAGGGGATCTTCCCCACCCAGGGATCAAACCCAGGTCTCCCGCATTGCAGGTGGACTCTTTACCAACTGAGCTATCACGGAAGCCCTTGCTGCTGTGTACAGGATTTTATTTTAGTTGCGGCATGCAGACTCTTAATTGCAGCACGTGGGATCGAACCAGGGGCCGCTGCCTTAGGAGCTTGGAATCTCAGCGACTGCGCCACCAGGGAAGTCCCCAGATCTTATTTAGGAAAGAGGTCAAGCTGGAGTGAACCTCGAGGTCAGAGAGAGGGTTTGAGGTTCACATCTCAGCTAGAGCTGAACTGGAGGGTGACACTGGGGGAGGGGGACCAAGGTGTGGGCGTGGGGTCATAGTTGGAAACCAGCCAGAGTGTCCTGACACTCTGAAATGGCATTTCCCGAAATACCAGGAACTGTTTGAAATTAGAGGGGACAGGAAGCTGAGCACGTGAGGTTGGGGCTATGGCCTGTGGCTGTAGGTGCGGGCCCGTGAGTGAGCCCAGGGTCCTTCCCATCTCCCCGAGCCTCCCAGCCCCACTCCCCCCGCCCCACCTCTCAGATTTCCCCAGGCTTTACCTCCGGTCTCTGCTTTGGCAACAGTCTCCCCCAGACTCCTGGAGGCCAGCAGAGACTGGGAATACGGGAGGCCGTCTAGGAAGAGAGACACACGTCAGTAAGCCTTTGGGACTTTCGGTTCGGGACTGTGCACTGTGTGGGTTTTTTTTTTTTTAATTCTGTCTTTATTTTTTGGGCTATGCTGGGTCTTTGTTGCTGCGAGGGTTTTCTCTGGTTGTGCCGAGCGGGGGCCACTTTTCCTTGCGGTGCGGGGGCTCCTCACTGCAGTGGCTCCTCTTGTTGCTGAGCTCGGGCTTTGTTGCTCCGCAGCACGTGGGGTCTCCCCCGACCGGGGACAGAACGTGTGTCCTCTGCATTGGAGGGCGGATTCTTAACCAGGGCAGCGCTGGTTTTACTTCCCTGATTTCCTTGGAATCATGCACTACTTAGCGGTTCTCATCCAGGGACAGACGCCCCCCCACTTCCTCCCCTGCCCCTCAGCCCCTTCGCCGGGGGATATTTGGCAATTTCCACACACACTGTCGGTTGTCACAGCTTGGAGGAACTACCACCGTCTAATGAATGGAAACCCGCTGTTGCCGCTCAGTCGTGTCCGCCTCTCCGCGACCCCACGGACCGCAGCGCGCCAGGCCTCCCTGTCCATCACCAACTCCCAAGCCTGCTCAAACTCGTGTCCATAGAGTCGGCAGTGCCATCCAGCCATCTCATCCTCTGTCGTCCCCTTCTCCTCCCACCTTCAATCTTTCCCAGCATCAGGGGCTTTTCCAGTGAGTCAGCTCCTCACATGAGGTGGCCAAAGTCTTGGAGCTTCAGCTTCAGTATCAGTCCTTCCAATCAATATTCAGGACTGATTTCCTTTAGGATGGACTGGTTAGATCTCCTTGCAACCCAAGGGACTCTCAAGAGTCTTTTCCAACACCACAGTTGAAAAGCATCCATTCTTAAACATCCCCTGACACACAGCGCTCCAGCCCCAAATGTGAACAGCGCCGAGGCTGAGAAACTCGGCCCGAGATACAGTTAAGTGCCCGCATCTGGTAGGTGGTGATGCAGACAGGCTTCCCTTCAGGTCGCCCTGCCCATTCCCGGAGTGTCTACCCACGTGTCCCGAGGCCACGTGCCCCCAGGGTTCTCTCCCTTGAGAGGCCCGAGGGGGAGAGGGGAGTCTCAGAGATGGTACCCGGCCCGGTGCGACGAAGAGGTCAACAGGATTGGGGCTGAGCAAAGAGGAAGTGGATGGGGGCCCTGCAAGGAGATACTTAGAACCACTGAGACTCACCTGGCTCTCACCATCTGCCAGACCCTCTGCCAGGAACTTTCCGTGCAGTCTCACTGACCACACCACAGAATCATGAGCGGGCTTCATAACACCGTTTTAGGCATTTGAGACAAACAGCATCACTGTCTCACGGTCAGTCACTTCAGTCGTGTCTGACTCTTTGCGACCCCGTGGACTGTAGCCCGCCAGGCTCCTCTGTCCATGGGATTCTCCAGGCTAGAATCCTGGAGTGGGTTGCCATATCCTCTTCCAGGGGATCTTCCTGACCCAGGGATCGAACCTGTGTCTCTTATGCCTCCTGCGTTGGCAGGTGGGTTCCCAGGGAAGCCCCAGTCAGTCTCCCAGACTCCCCCAACTCGTGAGTGTCAGAGCAAAGGAGGGAGCCCACACACAGCGGTTTCCGAAGCCAGAGCCGGCAGCGGGGGCAGAGTGAGGGGCTGGGGTGGGCCTTCCTTTTCCTGCGTTTACTCACCAGTGGCTCTCCACAGGTCTAGGATCCCCAGGGTTGTCTTCTCCTTGCGGCCTCTGTCAGCCCTCGGCGGAGGGGGGAGCACTGCAAGGGGCGGGGAAGCAAGACCGAGGCCGTCAGAGGCAGAGAGGACACACAGAGCCCGTGTTCCCGGAGCACCGCTCAGCGGTCAGAGCACGGGCTGACCGGGCGGGGGGTGCGGCTCTGGCAGGCAGACACCCGCCCGGGTACCCCCGCCACCACCGTGCAGGGGAGACTCCTGAGAGCCCCTCGGGCTGCAAGGCCAAACCAGTCCATCCCAAAGGAAATCAACCCCAAATATTCACTGGAAGGACCAATGCTGAAGCTCCAGTACTTTGGCCACCTGGTGAGAAGAGCTGACTCACTGGAAAAGACCCTGATGCTGGGAAAGACTGAAGGCAGGAGGAGAAGGAGGTGGCAGAGGATGAGATGGCTGGACGGCATCACCGACTCCATGGACATGAGTTTGAGTGAACTCCGGGAGTTGGTGATGGACAGGGAGGCCTGGCGTGCTGCAGCCCATGGGGTCGCGAAGAGCTGGACACGACTGAGCGACTGAACAACCACAAACAACCCGTAGGTGGCAGAACTGGGGCTTGAGGCCACCTGCGTCTGCAGCCAGACCTCGCCTGTTTCTACCGCACTTTGCGTCTCGGGGATCTTGGTGCCTGACCGACTTAACTGTCCCCAGAGCACGTCTCCAAGGTGTACGGCAAGCACCCAGTGGAGATGTGGGGAGCGGGGTTGGGCAGCGAGGACGGAGGGTCGAGGCAGGAAGTGCTGCAGCCTGTCTGACCCTCACACAGGGTGGGGACAGCGTTACGCCCACTGTCACAGGCCGGACGCCTAGGCGTGGAGGCTTGGAGGCTGCACACCCGCCCCGGGGGCAGAGCCAGGACTTGAAGCCAGCGCTCTGGCTCCAGGATCCCAGTGCACATGACTTCCCTAGACTAACCCCCAAGACCAGCCTGGAAATCAAGCCCATGGACTTCGGGGCCGTAGGACTGGGGGTTTCGGGTTGTGAACACACGGCTCACAGGCGCCAGGCAGGGATGGCGGGTCACTCACCGGGACCCAGGAGGTAGCCGGCACTGTTGAGGGTCCAGCCTCCTCGCCCCTAGACAGAGACGAGAGAGACAGGCTCAGAGAGATGGGAAGAGCAGTCCGCACGTCCGGGAGACCTGGGCCAGCACACCGCCCACCGCAGCTCAGCCACTGCTCTCTGAAGGGGTTTGGCCTAATGTGCGTTTCCCCAGTGGCTCAGCGGTGAAGAACCCGCCTGCAGTGCAGGAGACCTAAGAGTCGCAGGCTCAGTCTCTGTGTCGGGAAGACCACAGGGTCAATCCCTGGGTCAGGAGGTCCTCCAGGAGGGCATTGGAGGAGGGCATGGCAACCCACTCCAGGATTCTTGCCTGGAGAATCCCACGGACAGAGGAGTCTGGCAGGCCGCAGTCCCTGGGCGCGACTAAAACAACAGTGATGTTTATTTGACTGTGGGCTTTTTATTTGACTATGGGCTTACTCTACGCCGCATGGGGTCTGAGGCCTGATGCAGGGAGTCCAGTGCAAAATGAAATTACAGGGCCCTGGGTGGCTCTCCTGCTTGCTACAGAGCTGAGAGTTTACACTGTTGGGAAGCTCTTCCAAGGCAGCTTTGGGCATCTCTGGGCCAACGCTAATTAATCATCAGGGTGTTTTTGCTTTGGATAAGCTGAGCCCTGACCCCACCTGATCTGTTCTAACCTGCCCCCACCCCCACCCTGGACCAGGGTGATGAACTCAGTTTTCTTCTCTTATTTAAGAAAAAAAAATGTTTTTTTAAAATTTTTGGCTGCACCATGTGGCCTGTGGGATCTTAGTTCCTGGACCAAGGATCGAAACTGCACCCCCTGCGTTGGAAGCACAGAATCTTAACCACTGGACCGCCAGGGAAGTCCCTCTTCTTGTGCTCCCACAACTCGTCCCCCAGCCCCTGGCCCAGCTCCCTCCCCAGGAGGGTGGTGACAAGTGTGCAGTGACAGGCGGGTCTCACCCCATGGACAGGGGCAGAGGCCAGAGTCTCGGCCAGGCTGAGGAGGACTGCAAGAAGGAGCAGGCGGACCGCCGGAGGCATCTCAGGGCCAGAGGGCTGGGCGCTGCGGAGCGCTGCAGAGAAAGGGCAGAGGGTTTATTTGCTTATTTTGCAGCTTGATTGGGGTATAACTAATACGGGAAAAAAAAAAATGAAACATGTTTAAAGAATGCCTCTTGGTGAGTGCAGACATGACCCTTCACCGGTCATGCCATCATTGCAATAGATGTATCCATCACCTTCAGAAATTTCTGTGGGTTTTTTTTTCCCTCAAAATTTATATTTTCCCCCCAAAGATCTCTCGTGGTAAATGTCACATTGCGCTTGAAAACATGTGGCTTATTTTCAAATATCTCTTGATACTGATTTCTAGCATAATTCCACAGTAATCGGATCACAGACTCTGTGTGATTTCAATACTTTTACACCATGAAATTTCTGCACCTTGTTTTATGTCCCTGGATATGTTCCAGTGTCTCCTGGTTTATACTCTATGGGAACTTTAATAGCATTTGTATCCTGCTGCTGTGTGAAAACTGTATAAACCTTAATTATGTTGAACTGGCTCATAGTGCTTTTCAGGTCTACTGTATCCTTCTACTTCTCTATTCATCCTATGAGTTGTTGACAATTTGATATTGAAACTCCAACTAAAAATCTTAACTTGTCTATTTAAAAAAATAATTGTAATCACAGTGGAACTATATGTAACCTAGTTCCGTGTTTTCCAAGTGTCCCGTAAAACGTGTGATCATACTTTCATAATTAAAAAAAATAAAAATTAACACACTTTTAACTTTTTAATTGGAGGATAATTGCTTTACACTGTTGTGCTGGTCTCTGCCGCACATCACCTGAATCAGCCGCGGGTACACACACGTCCCCTCCCTCGGACCTCCCTCCTACCTCCCCTCTAGGTTGTCACAGAGCACTGGGCTGAGCTTCTGTGGGGTTTGGTTTTTTTTAAGATGCCACACATAAGTGGGTCTGAGACTCTGATGGCTCAGACACAAAGTCTCTGCCTGCAATGTAGAAGACCCAGGTTCGATCCCTGGGGCAGACAGATTCCCTGGAGAAGGAAATGGCAACCCACTCCAGTACTCTTGCCTGGAAAATCCCATGGACAGGGGAGTCCATGGGATTGGTCCATGGGGTTGCAAAGAGTCGGACACGACTGAGCGACCTCACTTTCACTTTTCACGTAAGTGGGCTTCCCTGGTAGCTCAGATGGTAGAGAATCTGCCTGAAATTTGAGAGATCCTTAGGTTGGAAAGATCCCTTGGAGAAGGGAATGGGTACTCCCTCCAGTATTCTTGCCTGGAGAATCCCATGGCTAGAGGAGCCTGGCACACTACAGTCCTTGGGGTTGCAAAGAGTCGAACACAACTGAGCAACTAACACACACTTCACTTCACATGTAAGTGAAATCATACAGTACTTATCTTTCTCTGTCTTTTAATATACTGTAAAGTGCAGGATATCCTACTGTTAACTGAAGGTTCATCTCTACATTTTTGGTCATAAATATATAATCAAGAATTAAAATGAACACTTCTGAATTTTTTGAAGTTTACGTGGAGCACATTTCTTTAAGTAATATGAGAGTTGGTGGAGGGAGAATGCCAAAGTAAGTAAGTAACAGGATATTCAGTACATAGAATGTGTGTGTGCAAGTGTGAAAGCTGCTCAGTCTTTTCCAAGTCTTTATGACCCCATGGACTACATTCTCCAGGCCAGAATACTGGAGTGGGTAGTCTTTCCCTTCTCCAGGGGATCTTCCCAACCCAGGGATCAAACCCAGGTCTCCTGCATTGCAGGCAGATTTTTTACCAGCTGAGCCACAAGGGAAGCCCAAGAATACTGGAGTGGGTAGCCTATCCCTTCTCCAGCAGATCTTCCCGACCCAGGAATTGAACCGGGGTCTCCTGCATTGCAGGTGGATTCTTTTACCAACTTAGCTATCAGGGAAGCCCTGATACACAGTACATAGTACATAGAATGCTGCTGCTAAGTCACTTCAGTCGTGTCCGACTCTGTGTGATCCCAGATCCCATAGACAGAAGCCCACCAGGCTCCCCCGTCCCTGGGATTCTCCAGGCAAGAACACTGGAGTGGCTTGCCATTGCCTTCTCCGAGTACATAGAATAGGCCCCTCCAAACCCCGCGGTGCATGCGTGACCCAAGTTTAAGAACCAGAGAGGCCTATATTGAGAGAGTAAGGCTGCCATAGATACACGTGTGAAATAGATGCTAGTGGGGAGCTGCTGTATAACACAGGGGCTCAAGCCAGGGCTCTGTGATGGCCTAGAGGGGAAGGGTAGGGGGGCGGTGGGGGGAAGGCTCAAGACTCTTTGCAACCGCGTGGACTGCAGCGCACCAGGCTCCAGGCTCCATGGGGTTTTCCAGGCAAGAATGCCGAAATGGATAGCCACTCCGTCCTCCAGGGGGTCTTCCCGACCCAGGGATGGAGCCCAGGTCTCCTGCATTGCAGGAGGATTCTTTACCGTCTGAGCCACCAGGGAAGCCCCAGATAGCCAGTGGGAAGCTCAGCTTGGTGCTCTGTGATGACCTTCTTGGCGGGGTGGGATGGGCGTGGGGTGGGAGGGAGGCGATCTCTGTACACATATAGCTGACTCCCGTCGCCGCACAGCAGACACCGACACACTTGTAACGCACTCACCCTCCAAATAAAAGCCGGGGCACGGCCCACCGCCGTGCCTCCCGCATCCGCTCCCTGCGCCGCCCCAGCCCTGGGACGCCGCCTCCTCACTGCGGCCCCAGCCCCGTCCCGGACCTCGCAGCCCCCTCCCCGCCTCCCCCGCGCCCCTCCCTCCCCTTCCCCGCATCCTCTCCCGCCTGCATCGCCGTCCTCCCAGGACCAGCCTCCCCGCCCCGTCTCACCTCGCCTGAGCCGGCAGACCTCGCCACCGTTCTCCCGTCGGCCGGTCTGGGTCCCAGCCCCCGAGAGACTCCAGCTTTTATGCCTGAGGAGGAGAGGCGGGCGGCGGGAAGCGGGAGGAGACTAGAACGGGAGAGGGCGTGCGGGGAGAAAGGGGCGCGGAGCGCCCGCCCCCAGGAGGGGGTTTCTCAGGTCAGGACAAGGATGCTTCCCGGAGGGAAGATTTCTCTGCCCGTTTCCCCCGCAGCCCCCGCAACCCGAGGTGTTTGCTCCGCGTCTATCCAAGGACCCCCAGCCCGCCTCCGGCCGGGGTCGGCGTTGGTGGGCGGGGGCGCGGACGGGCTTGGGTAGGCGGGGTATCCCGGGCTCCCTGCACGCCCTCGACTTCTCTCCACCCGCCCGGGGCACCCGGGCCACCGCTTTCCGTGCCTGTGGAGCGACTCTCCTCGCCATACACCGGGAAATAAGCTCAGTGCGGGCCGGGGCCCGGGGATGGGGGCGGCCACGTCCTGCTCCTCCCCAGTCGCTAGCGCGCGGTGCTCAGCCCGCGGGCCCCTTCGCCCGCTCGGAGGCCCTTCCGCGCGTCCTGACCCGCGAGGGCGCTTCTGCATGCAGTGGGTGGAGGCCAAGGATGCTCCATCCTCCGGGGCAAAGGACCCCCCCCAGCAAAGAACCACTGAACCCCCAGTGTCCGTAGTACAAGGGTGGGAAACCCTGCGGCAGCCCCTAAAACGGTCCCCAGAACCGAACAAATAGTTGCTGGATGAACAAGAGTGTGTGAGTGTGTGTCAGTGAGTGTGTGTGTCAGTGTGTGAGTGTGTCAGTGAGTGTATGTCAGTGTGTGTGTCAGTGAGTGTGTGTGTGTCAGTGAGTGTGTGTGTATGTCAGTGTGTGTGTCAGTGAGTGTGTCAGTGATTGTATGTCAGTGAGTGTGTATGTCAGTGTGTGTGAGTGTGTGTGTGTGTGTGTCAGTAGAGTGTGTGTATGTCAGTGAGTGTGTGAATGTGTGTGTCAGTGTGTGTGTGTGTCAGTATGTCAGTGAGTGTGTATGTCAGTGTGTGTGTGTGTCAGTGAGTGTGTGTGTCAGTGTGTGTATGTCAGTGAGTGTGTGTGAGTGTGAGTGTCAGTGTGTGTGTGTATGAGTGTGTGTGTGTGTCAGTATCTGTATGTCACTGAGTGTGTGTGTGGGTGTGTGTCAGTGTGTGTGTGTATGAGTGTGTGTGTATGAGTCTGTGTGTGTCAGTGAGTGTGTGTGTGTCAGTGTGTGTGTATATGAGTGTGTGTGTGTGTGTGTCAGTGAGTGAGTGTGTGTGTCAGTGTGTGTATGTCAGTGAGTGTGTGTGAGTGTGAGTGTCAGTGTGTGTGTGTATGAGTGTGTGTGTGTGTCAGTATGTGTATGTCACTGAGTGTGTGTGTGGGTGTGTGTCAGTGTGTGTGTGTATGAGTGTGTGTGTATGAGTCTGTGTGTGTCAGTGAGTGTGTGTGTGTCAGTGTGTGTGTATATGAGTGTGTGTGTGAGTGTGTCAGTGAGTGTGTGTGTGTGTCAGTGTGTGTATGTCAGTGAGTGTGTGTGTCAGTGAGGGTGTGTCAGTGTGTGTGTGTATGAGTGTGTGTGTGTGTGTGTATGTCAGTGAGTGTGAGTGTGTGTGTCAGTGTGTGTGTGTATATGAGTGTGAGTGTGAGTGTGTGTCAGTGAGTGTGCGCTTGGTCTCTTCCCTCTCCGTTTGGCTTCCTCCGTTCATCTGTCTGTTCCTTCCCCTGCCTCTGGGCCCCGGGGCGGCAGGAAAGGCCCCGGAATCAAAGGGGAGGGCCCGGCCCGCTGGCTCTGCGCCCCGGCTGGGGCCCGGTGTCCTGGCTCTGTGACGAAGAGCCCGGCTTCAGCCTGGACTCGGGGGTCTTTGCCCCACGTCCTCATCTCTACCCCAGCCCTCCCACCCCCACTGCAGACCCTTCTGGACTGCCACGCCCGTCTGCCTCGCTTTTAAGAGGCTCAGGCTTTACCGACTGAGTTAGCCGGGGACCACTCCAGCCTGCCTCCATCTTAAAAGCGAGACCCCCGGCGGGGAGGAGCGTGAGAAACAGAGCGTCCCGGAGACCTCGTGCGCGCCTCCGCAGGTGGCTCCCTCTCCGCGCTCCCCCGCTTCCTTCCTTCCCATCTGGGGCGGGGTGGGGGGGCGTGTTCGATCGGGAGAGAGTGACACGGAGGTGTAAATGGCTCTGCTGGGAAAGAGCAGGAGCGGGGGAGTCTGGCGAGGACAGACCGGCTGATCTGAACCTGGAGGTGGTGACCCGGAGCCTGGCGGTCCCGCTTCTCGGCGTGACCAGCGCGTGAAAAGTGAAGCTAGGGGTCTGCAGCTCACGCAAACAAACCGACACACACAACCCAGATGATGGGGGACATGTCACTTTACATTCCTGTGACGCAGCTGGACGGCTGTGGATGTGTGTATATGTACGGACGTCAGGCATCTGTGCAGGTGTCCAGCTACGTAGCTACCTAGCCGCGTCTCCCGTAAAATACAAGAGCTATGTCTCCTTTGAGCACTCCCTAAGAGGCAGTTGTTGTTGTTGAGTCGCTCAGTCGCGTCTGACTCTTTGCGACCGACCCCGTGGACTGTAGCCCGCCAGGCCCCTCTGTCCACGGGACTCTCCAGGTAAGAACACTGGAGTGGGTTGCCATGCCCTCCTCCAGGGGATCTTCCCGACCCAGGGATCGAACCCATGTCTCTTGGGTCTCCTGCATTGGCAGGCAAATTCTTTACCACCGAGCTACCTGGGAAGCCTTTCCTCATATAGGTTAACACAGAATTCCTTGCTCTTTTGCGACAGCTTTCGGAAGCATGTCTCTGTACAGATAAGGCTCTGAATATGGATTTGCATATATACATGTATCTCTCCAAGTCAAAGTCGCTCAGTCGTGTCTGACTCGGACTGGGGCCCATGCAATTCTCCAGGCCAGAATACTGGAGTGGGCAGCCATTCCCTTCTCCAGGCGATCTTCCAAACCCAGGGATGGAACCCAGGTCTCCCTCATTGCAGGCGGGTTCTTTCCCGGCTGAGCCACCAGGGAAGCCTGTTCTCTCTCCATCTCTTCCTTGAAACAGCCCCCAAGCCCTAGGAGTTGTTATATCCCCCTGCCACCACGAGGGGGAGCCAAACCCAGGACGATCTGGCACCTCCCAGAGTTTCCTGCGTCCCTTTGTTAGTTTGGTGGGTGTGTTTAGAATACCTCGCGTTATGCGAAACGAAATCTAAAAAAAGAAAAAAAATGTTACAAATAGACCTACTTACAAAGCCAGAAGTACACTCACAGATGTAGAACACAAACGTACGGTTAGCAGGGGGCAGGGGAGGAGGGGTAAGTTAGGAGATTGGGCCTGACATATACACACTGCGATATATAAAATAGGTAACTAAGCAAGGACCCGCTGTACAGCTCGGGAACTGCGCAATACTCTGTCACGGCCTATATGGGAAAAGAGTCCTAAAAAACAGTGGATATGTGGATATGTATGGGCTTCCCGGGTGGCTCAGAGGTAAAGAACCCGCCTGCCAGAGACACAGGTTCGACCCTGGGTCGGGAAGATCCCCTGGAGGAGGGGATGGCAACCCACTCCAGTCTTCTTGTCTGGAGGATCCCATGGACAGAGGAGCCTGGCGGGGTGCAGTCCATGGGGTCGCAGAGGGTTGGACACGCCTGAGCGACTGAGCAACAACAATGTGTGTATGACTGGCTCACTTTGCTGCACACCTGAGACCAGCACAGCGCTGTACACCAACTCCTCTCCAGTAAAAGTGTAGTTCAACAAAAGTAAAGAACTCTTTGCGTGAGATCTCCCCTCTTGAAGAATCTTGAGGACCCCAGTCAGGGGTTCAGCAGACCTCTAGAACATACACATCTAGCATAACTGAGTGCCTCCCCCCCTGATACACACACACACAAGGCATGCAGTGAGAAATCAGCCAAGGGGGGTAACCCGGGAGTTCACAAACACGTGGCGATTAGCCAGCCCACCGTGAACCACCACGGGGTCAAGGAAGAGATGGCGGGTGAAGTCAGGAAACACCCTGAGTTAGGCTGGCTGACTCAGACCTCCGCCAAGGCTTCCTCAGAGATTACAGCTCCCGCCCCCACAGTCACAGTTCAATTTTCATGAGTGGGGAGGCAGGGGGCTTGTAAGGCCAAGGATAACGACAGCCACTGGCCCTCAGTGCTCTCACCGGGGTGGCGGAGGACGCCAACCCCCTAAGGGTGCCATGTGGGTGTATTGATTACTCTGAACTTAAGGGCCGGGGAAAAAATACATAAAATCAGCAGGGAGCGACTTCCTCCCTGCCCCCCGCCCTACACACACACACGCACACGCACACGCACACACACACTTTTACTTCTGCTGGGAACACTTATGAACATCCAAAGAACTGTTCATCCACTCCATTTGCTTTCTATCAAGTACTTGAAGAAGTGAAATATGAGGATTTAGCTTGCTCCCAACAAATAATATATTTAAGTGTCTACATTAGGATGACAGTGTAAATTGAAAGACCGAGGAAAGAACATTACAGCAGGGAGCGGGAGGAACTGCTGAACTTTCTATCTGCCGTCTCCTACTTTAGCATACTGAGAGAACACGGGGAGGTGAAGACCGGGTGGACGGGGTGGGGAGGTTCGTAGGTGGATGGCTGATGGATGAGATAATTGATAGATGATATATAGCTGAAAGAGATGACAGATAATTGACAGATAATAGATGAGGCTTCCCTAATGGCTCAGATGGTTAAAGACTCACCTCAATGCACGAGACACAGGAGACGTGTGTTTCATCCTTAGGTTGGGAAGATCCTCTGGAGAAGGGCATGGCAACCCACTCCAGTCTTCTTGCCTGGAAAATCCCGTGGACAGAGGGGCCTGGCAGGCTACAGTCCATGGAGTCGGGTCACAAAGAGTCAGACGCGGCTTAGCGATTGAACAACAACTGCTACTTAGGGAGTACTCAAAGGAGACACAGCTCTTGTATCTCATGGGAGACGCGGCTAGGTAGCTACGTAGCTGGACACCTGCACAGACCCCCGACAGAGGGAAAACCAGACATAACGACACCAAGGGTCAGAGAGAATGTGTGTGTGAGCGAGTGCTTAACCGTCCAGTCCTGTCGGACTCTCTGCAACCCCATGATCTGTAGCCCACCAGGCCCCTCTGTCTGTGGGGTTTTCCAAGCAAGAATAATGGAGTGGGTTGCCATTCCCTTCTGCAGGGGATCTTCCTGACCCAGGGATCAAACCTGTGTCTCCAGCATTGCAGGCAGATTCTTTACCCACTGAGCCCCCTGGGAAGCCCATATTTGCTAGTAACAGTTAAAGAAGAAGCAAGATTGTTCAACTCTTGCAGGCCTCTTGTGTGCCAAAGTCTGTTCACTCATTTCTGTTTTGGCTGCAGCTAATTCTCCCATTAGTTATTCCCTCCATACCAATGGAGGAAGGGAAACAGGCATGGTTCTTGTCTGGCTGAAGACATAAACTTCAGTTTTGCTCTATTTGGCAAATATCAGCTGCCTGGGCCAGGGGCCCTTCTATCCCCTACTTCAATCTCAGTTCCCAGACCAAGGATCAAACCCGAGCCCTCTGTGTTGGAAGCTTGAAGTCTTAACCACTGGACCACCAGGGAAGTCCCCGTTCCGAGGTTCTTAGTATATATTTCCAAATTACCTTCAACAAGAGGGTACCAGTCTGCCATACCGCCAGCACTATAGGAAGGTCCCCACTCCACCTGGGAGAGTCACCCGTTTTGAGAGAAGTTCACTGAGAAAGGGCAAGCATTGCTGGTGCCAAAGGAAGACCTAATTGAATTCTGGAATGGGAAGGGAGAGAATTGGTGGATTTTTAAAACAGGGGTGGGTGACTGAGGCCGAAAATCGTGTTATCAGAAGGGACAAGATGTCCGAGAGACAGCGGGAGAGGAACCCATGGTCAGTTCAGTTCAGTTCAGTCGCTCAGTCGTGTCCGACTCTCCGCGACCCCATGAATCACAGCACTCCAGGCCTCCCTGTCCATCACCAACTCCCGGAGTTCACTCAAACTCATGTCCACAGAGTCGGTGATGCCATCCAGCCATCTCATCCTCGGTCGTCCCCTTCTCCTCCCGCCCCCAACCTTTCCCAGCCCCCAGTCTTTTCCAGTGAGTCAACTTGTCGCATGAGGTGGCCAAAGTATTGCAGTTTCAGCTTCAGCATCAGTCCTTCCAATGAACACCCAGGATTGATCTCCTCTAGAATGGACTGGTTGGATCTCCTTGCAGTATATGCAGAGTACATCATGAGGAACGCGGGGCTGGAAGAAGCACAAACTGGAATCAAGATTGCCGGGAGAAATATCAATAACCTCAGATATGCAGATGACACCACCCTTATGGCAGAAAGTGAAGAGGAACTCAAAAGCCTCTTGATGAAAGTGAAAGAGGAGAGTGAAAAGGTTGGCTTGAAGCTCAACATCCAGAAAACAAAGATCATGGCATCTGGTCCCATCACTTCATGGGAAATAGATGGAAAAACAGTGGAAACAGTGTCAGACTTTATTTTTTTGGGCTCCAAAATCACTGCAGATGCTGATTGCAGCCATGAAATTAAAAGACGCTTGCTCCTTGGAAGGAAAGTTATGACCAACCTTGATAGTATATTAAAAAGCAGAGACATTACTTTGCCAACCAAGGTCCGTCTAGTCAAGGCAATGGTTTTTCCCGTGGTCATGTATGGATGTGAGAGTTGGACTGTGAAGAAAGCTGATCGCCGAAGAATCAATGCTTTTGAACTGTGGTGTTGGAGAAGACTCTTGAGAGTCCCTTATACTGCAAGGAGATCCAACCCATGGTCAGGAAGCGTCATTTCTGAGCTGACCCCGTGAGCGCATTTCTGTGAGAAGCTGGTGAGTCAGAATGCAGTGGAGTCCAGGAGGGGTCAGGATGTTGAGGGCAGCCTGTGAAAAGCATCGCTGGTATTGACAGCGCCTTCACGCCGGGGCCTCAAGTGGAGTCACGTGGGGCGGGGGGTCGGGGGTCGTGCTGATCCATCCTGGAGCCTGCAAAGGTGGCCGCGTCCCGGTGTCCCGAAGCCGACAGTAGCCAGGACGCAGAGTTCGAAGGACAGCATGGCCTAGCCTTCAACGGGTGAGTGGGCAAGAAGGTGTGGACATTTTTGCGGACATTTTTTTCAACCTTTTTTACTGAACTATAGTCAACTTACAATGCTGTGCTCACTTTGGCTGTACAGCAGAATGACTCAGTTATCTCCACACGCATTGTCAGAACTGTGGTTGTTCAGTCACCAAGTCGTGTCCGACTCTGCGACCCCACGAACTGCAGCGCGCCAGGCCTCCCTGTCTGTCACCAACTCCCGGAGCTTGCTCAAACTCATGTCCATCGAGTCGGTGATGCCATCCAGCCATCTCATCCTCTGTCGTCCCCTTCTCCTCCTGCCCCCAATCCCTCCCAGCATCAGGGCCTTTTCCAATGAGTCAGTTCTTCATGTGTGTATATATATACATATATATATGCACAATGCTCTAAAAGTTCTCTTCCATTATGGTTTATCATAGTTCCCTGCGCTATGTGTATCCCTTCCTGTGTATCCATCCTATATATACAAGCCTTATATAACAGCTTACGTCTTATATCCTATATATGAAAGCTTATACCCATCCTATATACAAAATCCCAACCTCCCACTTTAGCCCCTCCCAGCCCCCTCTCCCCCACAACCACCAGTCTGTTCTCTATGTCCATGATTCTCTGTTTCAGAGATGGATTCATCTGTGCCTTATTTTAGTTTCACATATAAGTTATATCATACAGATTTGGTACCTCTCTTCACTTGACTTAACCCACTCAGTTTGATGGCCTCCAGTTGCATCCCTGTGGCTGCAAATGGCACACTTGCGTTCTTTTTATGGCTGAAGCATATTCCATTGTGTATATGGACCACATCTTCCTTATCCATCCCTCTATTGATGGACATCTAGGTTGCTTCCATGTCTTGACTATTGTGGCTACTGCTGCTGTGAACATAGGGTGCCTGTAACTTTTCAAATTATACTCTTCACATTTTACCTCTCCTGAGTTGGGCAGTTTCTAAAATCCCATGTTCATGTGATGTGTGGTCCAGCGACTTGGCATTCGTAAAAGTCCACTAAGATTTAAAATTTTAGAGCCATATTTGTCTTTCCAGTCTTCTCAGAGAATTCTCTGCACATACATACAATCAAGGGCTTCCCAGGTGGCCCTAGTGGTAAAGAACCCACCTGCTAATGTAGGAGACATAGGGACGTGGGTTCGACCCCGGGGTCAGGAGGATCCCCTGGAGAAGGAAATGGCCACCCACTCCAGTCTTCTTGCCTGGATAATCCTATGGACAGAGGAGCCTGGTGGGTTACGGTCCTGGATTTGCAAAGAGTCGGACCTGATGGAATGACTGCATAGCAACAGCACACACAGCGCAGCGAGCAGGAGCTCCTCGAGTGGCACAGTCCCCACGAAGCTGCCCTTCTCTTTCTGCCTGAGAAGGGAGGGGAGGAGAGACTTCCGGGATGTGGGGTGGCAGACAGGTTTCTTCCCTGCAGCTCAGCTTCAAGCAAACACCTCTGTCCACTGTGCTGGACGCTCCAGCGTCTCCCTCGGTCCCTCCTTCCTCATTCCGGACCAAGACCCAGGGATCACAATGAAGCCTGCAAAGGACACGGGTGTGTGACTGTTGGGGTTGGGGATCTGGGTTGATTAAGACCCCCTCTCCCTTTCCTGCCCAGAAATCACCCAGTGTGGGTCCAGCACTCCCCACTTTCCCCCTCCCGCTTTCATCACCTCACACCCAGAAAAGAGGGGGCTTGGAGGTCAGCATTCCGTTGTCACCCTAACTCAGGGAGAGGCAGTTGGAGACACCCTCGTGTCTCACTGGCTGACTCTGCCATTGTGGGAAACTCTGCAGGTCTGCGGACTTCGTCTTCTCACTGATGACCTGGTCGTACCTGGGTTTTGC